>NC_065513.1:36053289-36061771 GCF_006386435.1 Epinephelus moara | reverse complement strand
CCCTGGCTGTATCTAGGCTAACGGCTAACATGCTAACTATTATTTTTATGTCACTAGTCACTTGAAACAAATTTAGGACGATAGGAGACAGGTTGAAGTAAACCCAAATTTCCCTTTAATGTGTGCTCACATAAGATCTAGACGTTTAGGAGGTTTTTACTGGGAGCCAAATTATCCATAGAGAGCTCTTCCTCTCCAAACACAAATGGACCCAGTGATGTAAACAGGCAAAAATATTGGATGAAGCTGTTTCAGATGAAAGAAATCTCATGTAAGTGGAGGTTCTGCTTACACGAAAATGTGAATGGCCCTATCTAGAACCAGTGTTTGGTTTGTCCGCTCTGGGCTACTGTAGAAGAATGGTGCCCACCCCCGGACGAGGACCTACTCTTATGTAGATATAAACATCTCATTCCAAAGCTCCGTTTCCACCAAACACTTTCGGTATGGTACCTTTGGAGCCAACAGTAACCCTTCAGACATGGTACCAAGACCCTCGTGTTTCCAACAGCACTCTTAAATGTGGGCGGGGTTGTTGTCACTCACTACTCCGTCCAGCACTCACTGTATTTCCTCATTACCAGTGACACAGATGGATGTCTGCACCTCGTTTATCGTCCACAGAACGAGGCTGCACGCTGACATTTTCAGAACAAAATAAAACAGGCTGCAGTGAGAGTCTCTCTCCATGGGATATTTAAAAATAGCAGCTTTGTGCATTTAGTCCTTCTCAGGCAAGCTCAGGGGTTTAGTGTTGCTGTAGCCCACAGGAACAACACTCCACAATGCTTTTTTTTTTCTCTGAGTGAGGATTAGAATATATTCTGTCACATAGCCTGGTCGAAATTAATATATATAAATGCTTCATCCACTCGTTTCTCAAAGTGTATGTCATATATAAACTAAGGTAATGGTTAGAGTTGTCACAGTGAAATTTAAGGTGTGCTGATGGATTCACATCATCAACTTATACATTGAGTAACATTACAAGTAAACGTTCCACCTTAAAAGTTGCCGGCAGTCGGCCCAATGAATTAAGTTATTTTTTTCTCCAACTCTGACATCCTTTCATTTCATAGTTACACTTTACTACTATATGTAAAACTCTCCACAGTATGAACAGTGGTTACATGAGCCTCAAAACCAGCCACAACTCAGCCCTGAGCAGAGTGACCGTCCTCTACTGACCAATCAACAGACTGCAGTGTTCACAGCTCCACCTTTTAGTACCAGATCTGTGTGCTAGGTACCCCAACAGAGGGGGGACCTAAAATTGAGACAGTACAGAACGGTTCCATTGGTACCATCCACAACTTTTCACAGTGGAAACGGAAAAAATTGAACCAAACGGAACTGTACCGCACTGCTCGGTGGAAACGGGGCTTCAGGTAATGAAAGTGCGGTTCTTATTTTCAGGTCATTATATACCAAAGAAAACATTATATTATTTTCAATTTCTGCAAATATGTCCCCTGAATCCGACACACTGGACCTTTAAGTTACACTGCATTGTTGCAAAGCCTGAAGTTCTGAGAGCAGTGTACGTGATGCACAACTCCCGCTGAAATCTTCACTTTGGATTTTGGTGTACCTCGATTTTCAGCCTGAGCAAACCCGACTGCTCCACTGCAGTGCCTCGAATAAACAGCACTAAGGCCTGTTCTTCATCTACACTTCCACTCATGTTCAGCGCTCTCCACATATGACTAAGTTATGTTAGCAGTAATTTATGAAATTCAAGATCAACTTTGCGCCTATCACACCCCAACTTTCCAGCGCTCCATCCCGTTTCCTTTCACGCGCCTCTTCTGCTGTGTCCTCCGCTGACATTGTGAGCTCCACAGACTTAACCATCTATTGTGTGTGTTTTATCTGCACCAGCTATGGTGGGAGCTCGCTATTTCCTGTGGGCTTATCAACTGCTTCCTCAAATCTACTCCCATGTGCTAATCTCTTCCCACCCATACCTGCCCAAAAATATGCCAGCTCAGAAATCCTTAAGTCCTTTTTCGTTTTTAACACCGGACCAATGCAACAATATATTCATATCAGATGAATGCATTTAACCATTGTTACCTGCCTTACTGAGCTTAGACAAACTATAGAACTGACATAAAGGACAGGAAGAGACCTCACCTGTCTATAGACTGATATTTTGTTGGGGGGGTTTTAGTAGAAGATTTAAATTGACTTAAACTAAGATGTGCTAATATCACAGCTAACATATCACAAATTTAATCTGGCTTGCTCCTCACCACAAATCTCCCTCCAGCAGTTTTTTCCTCACTTCACATTTACAATTAATCCAATGACAGTTTTGCCCAAGGAAGAACCGTTACCCGCCTCCCTGCCTCCTGCTGATGTACCTCGTCCGTGACCAGCGTGCTTTTCCCTGAGGGAGTCTGCTCCGTAAAGGGTGCCCTCCGTGTGACCCTGTTCTTTCCCTGGTGCCAGCTCCACCTGTTGAGCTGCTTTGATGTGGATAAAGAAGGCCGTGCACTTGTGCTATGTCTTCAGATACTTTAAACCTGATCTGTAACCTCACCTGCTTATATTTTAATACTTCTCCAAGGATAAAAATGTAGATAGTGTCCAGAGTTCTCTGCCACTTCCCTTTGATGTTCAATCTGTTCAAAAACCACATGGGCCCTAAAAATCAAAGTACGAGCATCAGCAACTTTAAACGTTGCTTCATAATTGTGATCTTTCTGCGTCCTCATTGCATCAAATATCTCATACTGAGACTGTTAACAACAGAGAAAAAGATGCCATTGGTCATTTGTCATTTAAGATGACGTGTTTTGTCAAGCCTTCCTTGTTTAGGTTGTCTGAATGATGACTGTCGGCTTTAAATAGCAAAAGCAGATGGGGATGATGGGTGTACAAAGGGTGCAGCTTTGACACTAGACACATCCTATTATCCACCAACAGTCAGCTGTTCATTTCAAAGGAGCCACAGTGGGGCTGCCAGCGCAAGGGACTCCAACAAAACAGCGTGGGGTCGTCCAGACACAGAGTTTAACCAGGCTCAGCATTTGCTGCAATACAAGACAGCGTCATTTGAGTCATGAAGTCATGTGTCTGAGTATTATGGGCCAGTGTGCAGTGTTTTGGAGTTTGATAAACCTTTGATTAATCTGGTAATTATGGACTATATGGATTTAATGTAATGTAATCTAATGTATTTAATATTTAACTGGTTTAACCTGTGACTCAGCATTTTTTGCGCATATGTGAACACTCCAAGAGAACAGAGACCCCTCTGAAGCGAACTGTGCACAGACCACGTTCGGTTCGCTTCAAGTCCGCGGTGTGGTTCACTTAACCTGTGCCCTGTGAACACGAAGCGCTCCAGGTTCACTTTGCTCTTTGCCATTGTATTTAGCCCTCTAGATCACATGCTATTGCACTGGGACGCTTGATAAATCAGATGAAACAGGAAAGGAAATACAGTCAGTCATTAAACAGGTGTTAAAGGACCAGTGTGTAGGATTTAGGGGGATATAGTGGCAGAAATGGAATATAATGTAATAAGTATGATTTCTTTGGTGTATAATCACCTGAAAATAAGAATTGTTGTATTTTTGTTACTTTAGAATGAGCAATTTATATCTACATAGCTGGTCCTTGTCTACGGAGATCGCCATGTTGTACAGCCATGTTTCTACAGTAGCCCGGAATGGACAACCGAAACGCTAGCTCCCGATAGAGCCATTTGTGTTTTCACGTCAGACACTGCACGATAAGAACATCAGAAAAGCACTTTTTAAATAAATGTGAATCAGCTTTATTCAGTGTTTTTACCCTTTTAAATCATCAAGTCTGTTTATTTTTGGAGAGGAGGAAGAGGAGGAAGAGGAGGAAGAGGAGGAAACCTCTGTGGTCTTAAGTTATTAGAGAAAAAGGGTGAGCACACATTAGTAGGTGCTGGGCTGGTGGCACGTCGTGGAGACAGGTTATGTCTGAGGTTGCTAAGCGACCATAACCAACACTGTATCAGAAATCCTGAGTGCAGAGCTGATCTTCTTCCTGGTGCTGTTTCCTAAGTGTGTACTGGGCCTTGTCTGTAGGACAGATGTAAAGCTCTGGGTTGCCCTACAATAAAATGATCAACCTCCTCTCTATAGTTACCAAAGACAGGTATTAACCAAAGAGAGGAAAGATGTCATGCAGTTCATGCCTGAGTCCTACACCAGGTTGATGGGTAACCCGCAAAAAGCTGTGTAATGGGTAAAACTATGTATATATATCTATAAATTCACGGATGAATGCATGGGTACAGGCAAAAATTAACTACACGCAGGCAAGCAGCAGGTGAGAACAAAAATATAATTTTTATTTTTCAAAATAAAACAAATCATATTCTGACATCTAAATCACTATTATCAAACCACAATTCCTTTTATTTTGAAAGTCACTGACACAGGTCGAACCTTTGACCCTGTCATCACATTCGTCACCAACATGGAGGACTCCAGAGATGAAACTTTGCAGTCCGAGGATGAGGTGGCAGCCTACATCGAGTTCAAGACACCCAAGGAGGATCCTTCTAAGGTTTTATGGTGGTGGAAGGAGCCTGCTAAAATCTTTCATAAGCTGGTGGTGATTGAACGGGATGTTTCTGCCATCCTGGCATTGAACGCAGCCAATGAAAGACACTCTCCCTTCGCTGGATTTGGAATTCAAAAACGGAGAACCCAGTTTAATGTGAGTGACTGTAGCCTGTGTGTGTTTAATCACGGGTGCGGGACGGGTGCAGCTTTGACTCAGACATAATGATGGGTAACAGGTTGGTTCTGGTACTGAGCTTTATGGGTATGGCGAGGGGAAGGCTTTCTCAGACACCCGGAACAGCTTCAGAAAAACACTGATTTGTAATGTGAAACTGATTTATTCAGTGTTTTTTACTGGTTTAAATCACATTGTCCATTTGTTTTGGAGAGGAAGAGACTTCTGGGGATAATTTGGCTCCTGGTAAAAACCTCCTGAACAATGAACACTGAAGGATTCCTAACCGGGAGAAGTTTCAGCTGGTTGCAATCACTAATCCTCACCACTAGATGCCACTAAATCCCCAGAAATCTTACATACTGTACTTTAAAACAATGGCTATATACAGAGGACACAAATAACACTTCTTTTTTCCTTCAGTATGTATTTTGCTCTGTTTAAACCTGTGCATTTTGACCTGCATATTACCCAAGCCATGCTTATTGGAAGTATACTGTTCATATACGCCCTGATGAGGCACAATACCCTTTCTGTTCCTGTTCTCTCCCAACCACTCACCTTGATGTTTGAATGCTCGCTTCCAATGTCATTATGAAAGGCAGAGGCACAATTGTAGCCTGCCGTCATGCCCATCTCCACATGCTCCCATGATCTAATAAACTCTGCTTTTGTGAGTCATCTCTGAATATCCATCTAAAAAACTGAACGCCCGGAACTCTTCAAAAAAAACAAAAAAAACAACAATAGTTGATGTGGTGTACAGCCAAAGGCATTAGTAAGGTCTAAAAATACCATATGGAGATCTCAGTTCGCCAGCTCTGCTGACTGAATTTGGTGCCAAGTCATGCTTGTATGCTCCCGGCATCTGAAAATGCCTGATATTACTTTTTTTTTTTGCTCTGGTGTGTCAATTAACTCAGTGGAAGTGACTGGACTGGCTCCACCACAGTAAATAAAACTTGTGCGATACTACAAGCAGACAAATAAGTAATCTGAGCAGCATGTATATATTTTTACATTTTCATTCATGGAATACGCAACACAGCTCAACGCCCTGATGTGGGAGTTATTTTTTTTCAGGATGAGTCTTTTGCCTACACTAGAATTTCAATAAGGTCTGAAAAAGGTGGGTTTTAGTCGTCATGTAAGCGCATTAGAGATTTGGCTTATGAACAGAAAGATCTAAATGTACACGTGTAAACTGTACATGCATGTTCTGTAGGTAATGAGCACATATATCAGCATGTTGTGCACAACTGTCCTGCCAGGAGCATCCATTGACTCTGCCATTATGAAACACTTCCACAAAGTGGTGAAATCCCCCACTTGCCTGGATGTGTGGGGGTGCGGCACATCAGCCCGCCTGCTCCTGTGGGAATGTGTTCTATTCAGCATGAATCCTCATGGCATTACTCCTTTCTGCCGCTCTTCATGCTGCTATTTATTTGATAGTGCGTCACCTCACCTTACACATATGTTTAGTGTGATTAAATGTTTCCAGTCCCCGGGGACTCAGCGCGGTGGCAGGGGGTGTATAGGATTCTGAAAACTTGGATGCTTCACCATGCTGCATCAGGTTGCTGGCGAACGTGTGTTTCGCTGAAATTCGTGCACCCACACTCTGACAGACACACACAGAATCACAAAATCCTTCTCGGTCCTTCCAGCCAAATTAGTATCTCCTTTCATTCCAGGATGCAGATGTCTCTGAGTGAAATACCTGTGGAAAATCGCCATGATTGGGTTCATTATGTTGCCCGCAGTTAGCAAGGATGGAAATGAGTTTGGTATTTTAGGCTAAGAAAAAAAATATATAAAATCTCCCTTTTCAAAATATCAGCTTGTTAGACTCAAGGAAGTGCTGCTGCCTGCCTGTTTTGCACCGCTTGATGAGGGGCTGTGAATAAATTTCCGAATGGCCCTGAGATAATGATGAGCTCCATTTTAATTGTCTCAGCCCATAATAAATTACAATATGAATATATACTTGTCTCTCTCATCATGATACCGATCAATCTCCAGTAATATCCGCTCTTTCTTTGCTCGTCAGCATCACTTATTTCCACTTATCTGCTCCTGCTCTCTCTGCCTGTCCTCGGGGGCTTGTGCTGCTGTGGGAGTCAACGGTCATCATGATCATCCCTGTTATCCCACACTTCACTCTCCACCGGAGGAGATGGGGAAAGTGTGTCTGCCACAGAACATTGTGTAGACTGTCAATACAGCCAGACTCTTAATGAGACTTTGACATTGGCTGACATGACGAGAAGTCAGCTGTGAAATATTAATGAGCGGGACGCAATTTACGAATATTTAAAGCTGGGACACCATGAATGAAACCCCTGTTTTGTTTCTCCTCGATTGCAGAGACGCATTATGCATGCACATACCCCCGAGGGCTCTTCAGTGCACCTTTAACTTGCAATTTCTTTCTTGCTACTTCTAAATTAGTTTCTCTTTACTTATCCTACACTCTAATCTTCTCATCTCGTGGCGTAACAGACAGGGCTCAGCCTTTCCTCCATCGCTCAGGCTAACCGCCTGACCGCTGGGCTGTTGGGCCACTGGTGGCTTGTTTGGTGGTGTCAGTCTGGTTTTAAACCCAAATACACACAGAGAGGGGGAAAAATAGCTCCGGCAGAGTCTTGGAGGTATTAATTAGATCGTAAGAAGAATGCGAGTTCCCCTCTTTCATCCATCTTGACCTGTTTAACTGACCCACTTCTGCTGCTACGTACCTGTCTGCCGCGGTGTTGTAGAGCTTGCATCAGAGATGCTCGGGGAGGAGAGATTTACATTAGATTTTTTTCTTGCTGGAGGTTTTTGTCTTCTGCCACCTCTCTGTGTACTCGGCTGTTTAAAGCGTCGTGCCTCACCTTGCCCTTTTTTCCCATCAGAGACCCATTTGGGGGAAAAACAACTCACTTTAAGTCTCCCTTGTTTGCACATTATTTCCAGCACAAAGGAAGACGAGGTCATTAAGTCACAAAACTACTAGACCAATACGGCCCTCGCAGACTTTGTAAATATGTTTTGGGCACCCTGCAGACTGTTTGTACTTTATAAACCTACACTTTAGACTTTGTGTTTCACTAAGCTGTATATGAAATGAAAGGACCCCAGGTTAAAACAAAAGGGCCGGGCCAATCGATGGATGGCCGAACGTCGATGAGGTGGAGAGGCAGCAGCTCAGTGGTGGTTCTGTAATTGGCTGCTCTATTTATGATCTCAACACCAGTGCGGTAGCAGTGACGTAGAAGTGTCTGGGGGATGATGGTGTAACGTGCACATCTCTCTCCTCTCCACTTGATAGCTCTATATTGATTAAATCTTTTGGGACAAGACTGTACTTGTAGTAACGACACACCAAGGCTTTGAAGGCAGGCTTTAGAGAAACTGGTAGAGATACAACAGCCCAGAATTTCCTGTTTTCTTTTTTTTCCTGTTATCTTTTTTTTTTTTTTTCTTTGGTGTCCAGTGACCACCTCTTCAAGAAGGTCTCGGTCCGCTGGCTTTGGTGCACACCTGAGTGTGATTGCTGTGTTCACACCTGCCCAAATGAACCATGCTTAGGGGGCAAACGAACTGAGTTTGGTTGAACCAAACCGAACAGGGCAGGTGTGAAATCACCTTGAGACAGAGGAGTCATCTCAGTGAGGAGACAGCTTACCCCGGATTTCCACTGGTTACATGTCTGTTGCGGAACGGCAGCGCTAGTTATCCGCTGCGTGCTCCGCCGTCCGTCAATACC
>NC_065513.1:36045309-36052789 GCF_006386435.1 Epinephelus moara | reverse complement strand
AAAAAAACAATAAAGGAATTGTTACTGAATCCAAGTATGCCAGTTTGGTTTATGTGTACTGTAGGGAATTTGGATGTAACGTAGTGTTATGTAACAGAAAGAGATTGGGGCAGAATGCGGCACAGAAGGCTGTCTTGCTGTGGAGTGATGTCAGCTGCATTGTTCATTCATGTGCCTCTCTTTCTCTCCAAGCTGCTATCGTCTTAACATCCTCGTGGCAGCCGTCCCAATATCCCTGGTTGAGCGTAAGGGATTCACACACAAACTTGGCGGAGACTTCTACTCTCTCGCTGTCCCTGTTCCTCCGTTTCTTAACAGCTAAAGAAGCAGAACTCAAAACACTGTCAGGTCTGGAAGTGCTCCTGCCTCGTCCCTATTTTTAGGCTGGCAGTGGAACGGGACATTTCAGTTCTGCTTTATGCATTTTCCCTGCCTAAAACCTATACTCGTGTAAAGAATCTTTTTTCCCTTCTTTCTTGCTCTTGTCATCTGTGTCCTTCTATGATTCTCTCTATTTCTTGCCTCATATTCTAAAACCAAAAATTAGGCAAACTTAAAAGGAGAAAATCACTAAATACTGTCACATTTCACTTAGCTCCAACAAAACATACAACATTAACTCCCGATGTTGTTAAGTGTCACGAATGTGTCTGGAGCGGTATAATTAGAGTCTCTTCGTAGCCATTACTCGGCTCAGCAGTGGCTGTCAGTCTGTCCCATATTTTATTCTTTATTTTCTTTCTTTGTCTGCTCCCTGAATTGCATCACCCTACTTCCTCTCCTCCGTGTTGGAGGTTGTGGTTTGGTGACCTATTTGTTGGCATTCGGGGAGTGTAACATTTTCTGGCTTGTCACCTCTTTGCTTCTCACAGATGTCATTGATTTGCATAGATGTCTATTTGCTGCCACCACTGACTCAGAACAAAGGACAGTCTGTGTGGTTTCTATATAAAACTGTACCCAGAATCGACTGCTCTACACTGTTGGTGTGAGTATGAGCGCTGATATCTATTCTGTTGTAGAGAATATATACTGATGCCGATATAATAAAAGCCCGTCCACTTAGTCACCTGCAAGTTGCCAGAAGAAAATGTTTGCAGTAAACGTTTCTGTAAACCAGAATTACATTTGCACGTTTCCTACGTATCATACTAACGTTTCTAGCGTAACATATCAGAGTTTGTTGATCAGTTTTGTCATCAGGAAGTAAAGGGTAGGGTGGATGGTGTCCCACCCAGGCGGGATGCCTGCCAAGCTGCAGACCGCTGTTTGAAACCAACAACATTGGTAGTTTTTTGGCGAGCTGTTGCAACGTTGCCACCAGTATTTTTGGCACATAACCTGTGAGTTTTGTACCGCAACTGGGTGTTTTAAGTGGCACATCCAAGCAATGTTTGAGCCACTGAGCCTGGGTGTTTATTTACCAATACCTTGCAGTGTTTTCCGGTGGCGTTTGAGCCACTGAACTTGGTTGTTTTAGGCCAAAACATGAATTTTTCCGAGCCATAACCAAGTGGTTTTTGTGCCTAAATGTAACCACACCTTCACCACAGTGTTGTTGAGAGATGTAAAGTTTCAGTGCATCCGCTACAAAATAACGTACGAATGTAACAAAGCATTGTCGCCTCACAGTAAGAGGGAGCCATTCTGTGCAGAGTTTGCATGTTCTCCCCGTGTCAGTGTGGGTTTCCTCCGGGTGCTCCAGCTTCCTCCCACAGTCCAAAGACATGCAGGTTAATTGGTGACTCTAAATTGCCCATAGGTGTGAACGTGAGTGTGAATGGTTGTTTGTCTCTATGTGTCAGCCCTGTGATAGTCTGGTGATCTGTCCAGGGTGTACCCTGCCTCTCCCCCAATGTATGCTGGGATAGACTCCAGCCCCCCGCGACCCCTAACATGATAAGTAGTTACAGAAAGTGAATGAGAAAATCAATCAATGTGTTGGTAAATGGACAGTTCACCCCAAAAATCACAAACACATATTTGTTCCCTTACCTGTAACGCTATTTATCAGTCTGGATTGTTTCATTCTCTGAACCCATCGGCTGTATTCGGCGTCTGACTTCCGGCAGACGGCGATACAGCCTCTGGGGGCAGACCCCAGATTTTTTGGCATTCCGGTTTGATTTGGGCGGAGGAGGCGAATTTCCGTTTCCGACTTCCGTTTATATATAAGTAAATATGCTGAACCATTGCGATGGATTCAGAGTTTGCAGTGACGCCAATTATGTTCCGCCTCGTTAGTTCACCGCACGGACCGTTTAACCTGGCAACAACTGCAGCCGGCTCAAACGTGATTGGTCAATATCACGCGGACTACAAACAGCCTACAACCGGAAACCAGGGCTCTTCCGCTCTTCTTCCTGAGGCAAGATCTCCGGGGTTTGCCTACAGACTCTACATTCACTCAATGTAGAGTCTGTATATAGAGACTAGGATTGTTTTGGTGTGGGTCACCGAGTGTTGGAGATACTGGCCATGGAGATGTCTGCCTTCTCTCCAATGCAATGGAATGAGATGTCACTCGGCTTGTGGTGCTCAATGAGCCAAAAACTACATTTGAAAACTCTCGAGCAATGTCTCTTTGCAGAATTCCTGACCTGGTGCTCAAAATAATCGACAGACCTTGTTGTGAGCAGTTTCTTGTAGGAACTTTTTTCTTTCTACCAAACCACATTTTCCAACCGCATCACCGCGTAGATGGAGGCATGCATCTGCTCATGGACGAGACGCTTGTACTGGTGACAGTGCGAGGTGTGAATATTAATAGCATTTTTCTTGGCTGAGTTATAATGTTAGCTCGCTCAGTGGTACCAGGTAAACCAGAGGAGCTTAAATTACAACACACACAGAGGGAGCGTGACTATAGTCTCTGGTCAGGACGCCATTACACTGTTATATCTCTACAGCAAACCTGGCTTGCTGCTATATTAGTGTTATGAATGCTGCACACAGCTCCTTGAAAGAAAAACTTGTCTTTGGCTGACTTTTAAAACTTTTCAGCTGACTTGTTTTAATATGCAAACCCTGTAAAATGGCTCTTAAATTTTAAATATGCACTTGATTGCTACAACACAGAGGGTAAATCCAACAAGTCACAGGCAAAATGAGCTGAGAATCCATGCAGAGATATAGATGCAGGTTGGTTTATGTGTAAGATTCATATGTAACGCATATGTTTTATGTGTTTTCTTATTTCTGTTGCATTGTTCTCGCAGTGTAGAGCCATAGTTGGGCGTATTATAATAAATGTGACAAGGGAATATGAGATCAGACTGTTTCTCTCTAACATAAACCTGTCTGGTGGGTGAGGTCTAAATGTAATGCTGCTGTATAAAGGGATAAGTTGGCTGGAGTTCTCCAATGTTAAAACTTCCTCGGATTCAATACAAAAACAGGGCGGATCTGCTAATTGATGCTATATTCATGTTATTATGCCCGGGGATATAGTAATTATTAACGTGGCCACAGCAGTACTCCAGTGTAAGTTAGAGTAAATTGCCACAAAGCGACTCTCCACTTGCTACTGTATGATAATGACGACTATGATGATGATGATGATGATGATAATGCGAGTGTTAATAATAGTGATATGAATGAAATATAGAAAAGAATATATTCAGTTCATTAACCCCCCGGCTCATATAGCCTATACAGTCTTTCAAAGAAGCTGAAGAGAGAGTGTCATTTCAGTTCCTCAGCGCCGGAGCAGCACAGTTGTTTTATTAATAAGGAGGTCGTTCATTTATAGAGGGGTCCTCTGGCTATTAAATATTGGATAGACATAAAAGACCAAAGAAATTAGATAAGCCACCGATATTTGAAAGGCGAAATGGAGCATGAAGTAAAAGACTGGCTGAATTTTCATCTTTCAGCAAAGCCTAATGTTAAATATTTTCAATGTTTGGTACGAACTTTTCATGAGGGCATTAAGTGATGCTTTTCACATCGATTAAAGAACAAGCAGCTGATAGTTAGGAGCACAAAGGCCAAATACTTCTGACTTGTAGTCCCATATGTTAAGGGTGCTGAGACTGAAAGAATAACAACTTTTATCTTTTACCATGTATAATGTCCTTAAAACCCCTTTAAACCTCAGTGACCCACCAGTAGAGCAGTCACGTCTTATGTTGTGCAGTCAAATATTGTTTGAACTCAGATTATTGTCTTAATTTCTAGTAGTCTCTATATACAGACTCTACATTGAGTGAATGTAGAGTCTGTAGGCAAACCCCGGAGATCTTGCCTCCGGAAGAAGAGCGGAAGAGCCCTGGTTTCCGGTTGTAGGCTGTTTGTAGTCCGCGTGATATTGACCAATCACGTTTGAGCTGGCTGCAGTTGTTGCCAGGTTAAACGGTCCGTGCGGTGAACTAACGAGGCGGAACATAATTGGCGTCACTGCAAACTCTGAATCCATCGCAATGGTTCAGCATATTTACTTACATATAAACGGAAGTCGGAAATGGAAATTCGCCTCCTCCGCCCAAATCAAACCGGAATGCCAAAAAATCAGGGGTCTGCCCCCAGAGGCTGTATCGCCGTCTGCCGGAAGTCAGACACCGAATACAGCCGATGGGTTCCGAGAATGAATTTCTAGTGGCCAAGTCCAACCTCATAGATGAGATTATGAGGTAAGATTTTGGGGGGATTTAGTGGCATCTATCGGTAAGGATTGCAGATTGCAACCAGCGGAGACTTCTCCAGATTAGTATTCTTTCGGTCACTATCCAGAGCCCATGACCATAGGTGAGGGTTGAGACGTAGATGGACCAGTAAATCAAAAGCTTCACCACGACAGTCTGACGCAGCGCCTGCATCACTGCAGACGCTGCACCAAACTGCCGATCCATCTCATGCTCCATGCTACCCTCACTCGTGTACAAGACCCCGAGATACGTATGTATGCGTATTTGTGTGTGTGTGTTATTCTTTGGCTGAAACTCTTTAGCTGTTTAGACATTTGATCCTCGACGCCTGGACATCTTTGACCGCCAATTTACCAGAACCATGTTGACTGGGAGAGGTCTAATGAAGTGGTAACATATCACAGCACAGAATCCTTTGATGAAATGACTGCTTCATCTCGTTGTTGGCTTAAGAATGAGGCTTGTTAGCCTTCATAGTTGAATTGCGCTGTGACACCTGCTGCTGTCTCAAACTGCTGTCCTCCATCGCTGAGTGGTTGAAAGTGCGAGCAGGTGGAGGAGACAGGGATTGTGCTGAAATGCCAGTGGAAGGAGAGTATTTGTTCCAAAACAGAGTCGGGGCCAGAAAATGAGTTCTGAAAGCCAGACGCCTCAGCACCTGGTGAAGTTAAGTGTTGTGTCATTTGTATCTATCAACAACCCTAACAAAGCCTCACATTTATTCTTCATTAGCACTCTGGGACAATTCCTACCTTCTCCCCTTTAAAATAGGCATTTGGTGCAAGACACTTGTCTGCAGAGGAGCGCCCTGCATTGCTGGCACACTGTCAGAGCTGAACTCATTCACAGTTAGAAGATCACGGAGGGAAAAAATACCACAGCGATGCATGATGATACACTGCGTCACCACTGCTCTGTTCAATTTCATGCCCACCGAGCACTGAGGCAGGTGCTTGCGAGTCCACTTGTGTATTTGATGCCACGGGCAACTCTCCAGGATTCTGTTTACCTCTCGGCCTGTCTGTTAGAGTCTAGCAACCCTCCGTAGACACAGACACCCCGGGGCGAAGAGCTGCCCACTGACATATAGTCAGCTCCACTGCTTTTAAAGCTTTCTCCTTTATCTGCAGCGTGTCTGGTTTCTATACGCGGAGGGTTTTCTTTGTGTATACATCTCCAGCAGATGGCTGAATTTGCTGACAGTCTGTTAATTTTTAGAAAGATTCATTTTAGATGTATGCCGCTGGAGGCGTCCTCTACATGGAGATCACAGATTGGTTAAATAAATAATAAAAAAAGCACTTGTAAATGTTTGCTTTTGTTAATGTATTTGACAGCCTTTCATTAGATCCTGGCAGCATGGCAATATACTTGGGTGTATAATAACCACAAGGCTTTTAATGATTCTGGGGAGAAGAAAAAAAAAAACACTTTAATTATTCCTTACTCTCACATTTGATATTTGTTTTTAGCTTTGTGTGTTCATCAGTGCTGTTACATCGCTGCAATGATTTATGACTGTACAAACAAAATTCGCTAATTTGACTAATTTCTCAGCAGCATTTCAGAGGCGCGCATCAGAGAGGACGGCTGATTGCAACGAGTCATGTTTGGAAATATGCAACATTTGTGCCAGTGTCACATTATTGCTTCAAAATAAAATATGTTTTGTTTGTTTTGTTCTTGTCACCATGAGAAATGTTGATGCGGCGCTGAAGAACAAATTATATCGTTTACAAAAAACACAGAATAAAATCTTGGAGGCATCTCAGAATGTATTAAACTAAAAGTGACAATTTTCTATTGCAGCACGCAATGCATGTAATAGAGGTGGAAAGGTCATCACTCCATCATTTAAAGGAACACTGTAAGATTTTGGGGCATTTAGTGGCATCTATCACTAAGCATTGCAGATTGCAACCAGCGGAGACTTCTCCAGGTTAGAATTCTGTGCAGCACATTCTCACTCCGATCTCGTCACATGTCGACATTTGGTCATTGACTTTCCAGATCCAGATGTCTTCTTTCAAAATACACTTCCGTGTTCACAGGAAATTCACCATTTACATACAGTCTCTTATGTCCTCTATACACTGTGCGATTTTAGCAGTCTTATAGGACTACTGCATGACACACTGTGAGACGTGGATCTAATAAACTTTGGTACGACGTCAAGTTTGATGTGTGCAGATTGTACGATAGCCGTTTACTACTGAATCGCAGGTTACGACGTACGTCAATAAGCAGTATCATCAGTGTGCACTGCATCAGCGTACGTCATCCATCTGCGCCACCATAGCTAGCTTGCTCACCTGGAAGTTGCAGTTCCTCCGCAATTTCCTTCCATGCAGTGTCTCTTTTCTCGCGGTCATGATAGCAGCTGGAGGAAACATCACATAAACAAGGCTTCTGGGCAGCAGTAGCTCAGTCCATAGGGACTTGGTTTGGGAACCGGAGGGTTGCCGGTTCAAGTCCCCGTCCGGACCAAAATATGGAGTGTGGACTGGTAGCTGAAGAGGTGCCAGTTCACCTCCTGGGCACTGCCAAGGTGCCCTTGAGCAAGGCACCGACCCCCCCAACTGCTCGGAGCGCCTGTCATGGGCAGCCCCACTCTGACTTCTCTCCTTTGTGCATGTGTGTTTTCGGACTTGTGTGTAATTGACAACAGAGTGAAAAAATTGAATTTCGATGTCAATTTCGACAATTAATAAAGTATATACAGTACAGGCCAAAAGTTTGGACACACCTTCTCATTCAATGCGTTTTCTTTATTTTCATGACTATTTACATTGTAGATTCTCACTGAAGGCATCAAAACTATGAATGAACACATG
>NC_065513.1:36033561-36045303 GCF_006386435.1 Epinephelus moara | reverse complement strand
ATATATATATATATATATATATATATGTGTATATATAATTAGGTTAAGGCAACAAAAACACGTGGTTGGGTTTGGGAAAAAAAGAACAGGGTTTGGCTTGTGCTGGTGTTTGCTGGACCCATCCACCACCCCACTGGGACTCCCGCTGCCGTATTTTCCTTCTTGTCCCACTGTGTTTCGCCCTGACGCTGCTGGGCCCTGGCTGCATGTCATGCTGACTTTCAAGAAAGGCTTTTTCGTCACTGCCCAAGCACCAGATTTCGATGGCTTTGGAGTGAGACTGGGTTGTTCTGTCTGTGCTCATTGTCCAGGAGGTTTTTAGCAGGAGCTGAATTATCCACAGAGGTCTCCTCCTCTCCAAAACAAATGGACCAGATGATTAAAACTGGTAAAAGAAAAAAAAAACACTGAATAAAGTAGTTTCACGTCACAGATCAGTGTTTCTTCTTCAGCACCTGCTAATCTGATAATTTAATGTGAGCTTAGCTTGCTGCTCGCCAACGCCAAGAGCCACCTTTCATGGTGGCGTGACACGATGCTGGGCGGTGTCAGTCTGTCCGACAACCTTTCGTGTTGATACGCCACCAGTTGGCTGAATGACAACTGTCGCAGCAGTATGAAATGCCACAGGACGGTGTCACTTGAAGCACTGCTGGCGTTGACGTAACATATGGAGCTGTAAAGTCTCTATAGGGCAGGTGGGAGTGGGAGTGGATGGGGAGCCCAGTGTTTGCTCTCAGTATAAATGTAGAGCCAAACTATGATGTTTTTTACTAAACATACCCTTGTGCTTTTTTTTTTGACATCCCAGTGTTGGTTGCAGTGTACAGGAACATCAATAGCAGACACAGGAGGATACCTAACCTGTAATATGTAGATGTGAAAGTCCACTGACAGAGCAGCGATATCCGACGACTTAGGATGATAACGGGTTTTTCTGACCCAGACGTTCATGAGGTTTTACCATGAGCTGAATTACCCGCAGAGGTCTCCTCCTCTCCAAAACAAACTGACCAGGTGATTTGAACCGGGTAAAAACAATGAAAAAAGTCATGTTTCATGTTAGAGCCAGTGTTTGGTTTGTCTGTTCTGGGCTACTGTAGAAACATGGTGCTGCAGTATGATCCATGTAGATATAAACAACTCATTTTAAGATAGCAAAAATGCAATGACTCTTATTTTCAGGTGATTATTCACCAAAGAAAACACTCATATTATATTCCATTTCTGCCAATATATCCCCTAAATCCTCCACACTGAACCTTTAATAGAAAAATGGCTGCAAACATGAAACATTACGACCTGCATTAATAAAAGGGCACATTTTATACAATTGCTGCTGCTTTAATTGCATCATTAATACACATTACACATTTTGTTTAAGGCGCCCTTTCTTTGTGTCCCTGGAAATTGCTTCCCGTATGCTTACCGTTTGCCACAGATGCTAAAAAGCCAATTATTTCACAGAGCCTTTTAATAAAACTAAAAGACAAGAAAAGAAGAAAGAGTGAATTGGGTGAAATTGCCATTTACCTCCCTCTGGCCCGCCAAAAAAAGAATGGCATTCGCTCACATTGTATTTTCTACGTTTATTTTTTTTTAAAACCCGAATGAGTTTAATTGGGAAGCAGTTTCATCTGGGGGATATCAATACCGAGGCCTCGTCGGCTTGGGAGCCGACTGGCTTGTTCTGCAGGGGTAATTTCATTGGGATCGTCTACAATTGGCTCTCCTGCCTGTTTCCATTAGCCCCAGAACTAGTGGAAAAATAAACAAGGTGAGATAAATGAGAATGTGTGGTGAAATAGAAAAAGCCAAGGGGGTGTTACAAGGAGTTCCTGCTGTCCGGCATTTTACGGTTGGATGAGCAGTGTTTTAACAGAAAACGCGTGAAGTTGCCTTTTTTATTTTGAAGGGAGAGGAGTTTGGTCTGGTGTCAGAAATATTCCCCTGTGTATGCATGTGTGTGTATATGTGAATTTAGACAAATAACTGGATGATTATGCAGATGTCCTCTAAATAACCTTGTAAAGAGACCGAGAAAGACGTCTGGATGTTAGAGATATATACAACATTTCAGTGCGAGTGATATACGTTCTCCTTGCTGTGACAATAAAGACAACATTCTGTAGTCATAAAGCCCCTTGTCCTCTTTGTTTCCACAATCTTCCCTCTCTGTCATCGATCAAATGCAGCCAGTGCCATCTGGGAGACTTACATAAGTTCTGGAAAAACCCTCCTCTTTCTGCAGCTCCCACTGTAACGTGCAGCCTCTCGCTAACGAAGATCCCTCACTTCAAAGACTTTTCTGCAAAGGACTCCAGGCCCAAAGTGTCCTTCTGTGTCCTTCGACGCCTTCCCTCTCAAAACAAGCAACTGTTGCACGTGAAATGCCGCATGTCTGGTTTCAAAAACAAGAAAAGCTGTATGTGTGTTTTTTGTCTTTTTCCAGAGAGGATGTGCTGCACGCAGAGGGGGAAAAACAGTGATTAAATCAAATGGGAATTAAGATGTGTTTGTGTCTATTTCACACTCCAGCTGTTGGGCCGTGTTGAGGAGGCAAAGCTAATTAATTCAACGCAATCAGAATGAAGTTTTATTATCGTAGTTTTCATGCAACACTATCGCTCAGTTGACGACTGCTGCTGTGAAATGCAGAATACCATATGCCTTTACATCTATTTTTGTCACACTGTATTTCAGGGTCTGACTTTTTTGGGTCCATGTTCAAAGCATGACTCCAGGCGTGTGTTCAGGGCCTGTTATAGCCTGTTGGGCTGCAGCCACGAGTCTTTTTGCATTAGCCAAGGGTCTGTCAGAGGTATGAATATAAATTATGAGCTCATACAACCAATTAGGCTTTTATGGCAAACATAGCAATGCCTGTGCCCTCACTCACAGGTGGGTAACTGTCTCATACAAACACACACACACATGAAAATTCACCACACGTCTTAACCTTCAAGTCAAGTCCCTGCTTTAAAAGTCAAGCAAGTCACATGACATTTTGATAGTCTGGTAAAACATTAAAGCTGTCTCGCTAACGTTTAACCAGCCAATAAACTGATGTAAAATGGGATTATTTTTTGTGAGGACATTTCCAGTAGATTGTCCCGTTTCTTGTTCATTATTTTCTATTTACATAATTTGTCCTTTACGTTAAATTTAGAACTATTTAATATCACACACCTTACACGCAGGTAATGAGAGTTATGATTTTATATAAGATGTGAGATGCCACTATTGTTGTCGGTGTTCAGTTGTCCTACGTTATTTTTTGGACATTAAAGTAGATCAAGTTACAAACAGAGAAGCTGTCCCCATGCTCTAACTTTACCCACAGCCCTTTGATAGTTAATTCAGTGACTAGTATGTTTACAGGTGAGACAGGAGAGAGAAACCTGCCTGACACTAATAAGTCACATGTCTTTCTTTGTGGGTTTTGTAGCAGCAGGTGAAGTTGGATGTTATGGTGATTGTGTCACTGATTTCTGGGCTTCAGACCCTGCTGTTCTCTTCTTACTACTGTTATGGACAACATAATCCTTGAATGCATTTTTTTAAATTAATTTTTGGACTTGTACCCTTTTATGATAGCTGCCCCATGCGTCATTGGCCTCTGCCGTGTCCGAAGAGGTTTCCAAGTTTGTACAACTTGCACAAGAAATCAATCAATCATGTTTCAAAAAAAAAAAACGTAACAGTGTTGCCAACCTGCTGACTTTCTCTCAGGACTGAATAACTTTTGGGACACTCTCAGTGACTTTATTTCTAAAACTGACCAGAAACAAATCTAGCGAGTAGAAACGTGTGCATGCAGGCGGTATTTAGAGTGAGTAACTATGGTTACAGGGATGCTCTGTGTGCATCACTTTAATATTCCTCCAGGTTTTAAGTTAGTATGCAAAATCATGAATGCAATTGTACATCATTGCTAAAATCTGGTAATATAATTTCACATTTTACAGCCTTGCCAGTGCTCTCATGCTGCTCGATCAAATCTCACGCCAGTAAGCGCAAGCTTCAAAGTCACTCCTTTGTGAAAATTTGTATATGATTAATAGGCTCTACACAGAGGAAAAAGTTTGAATATCAGGCTTTTTTTTAAAACCTGAAGCACAAAAATTATGTGGCTTTAGTTCACAGACTGCTCCAATATCACAAAACACCTTTATGTATGTACAGTTTTGCCTCACTTTGCACAAATTGAAATGTTCATAAAAAAAATGCAGTCAAGACAGTCTAGGTTAGATTAATTAGGCTCACCAATAATACTCGTCGCCACTGAATGTGATCTAGCTTCTGCCAAAACATGGATTATACTAATAGTGTTGTGCTAGACTGTATTATACTGAGGTGTTTGCAATGTTTTTATCATTTTTGCCATTTATAATCTTGAATGCAGTCAAGTGGGCTTACAAAACCACTGCTAAGACCCATAGGTGTAAATTTTGTAGGGGACAGGAGGGACACATCCCACTCAATATTTAGAACACCTGCTTCCCCTCCACCAGAGCAGAGGTCTTTTATTTTTTAAAACCTTACAGATGCAGCAGTGTCTCTGGTCAAGAAGGTGGTGACAGTCTGCAACCTTAAAAAGGAGAGAAGATGAAGCAACTATTCACAACTCAAGCAGGAAGTACCATGACAGTTCCGCCATAAAGTGATGCAGAAAAGGCACAGATTAGTGCATAAAATGAACCAGAAAGCAGACAGTGAAGCGTTTGATGCCATAGACTGTATGAAATAATGGATGTTGTTTGTGGACTGCAGTTTTGAAACCTCAAGTTCGGCATTTTGCCCATCACCATCTTGGTTTTTTGGAGCCAGAAGTGACCATAATTGGACGAGAGGTTGGTGCTGTGGCAGAGCAAGGGGTCGATCTGACTCATAGACAGCCTGTCACTCAAGTGGCCGCCCTTAAAGGAGTCATCACCCGGAAATCACATTTTTCCTTGTTAATACGTGTAGGCCTATATTGGAGTTGGACCTCAGTTGAAACTTGCCTGAAATTTTGGAGGATGAAAGTGGCTCCGTTTTATTGTTTGGCCTCTTTGTTCAAACCACAAGGGTACGCACTCAAAAAAGTGAGATTTTCGGTGTGCTTTTACGGTTACATAACGATAGGAGGCTATTTGCCTAAGCCCGACCTCTCTACCAATCAATCAGCCTGCACCTGCCGCCATTACCGTCAAGGTGTGTAAAATGTCTAAATGACACTCCCACGTTAATTGCTACGTTGTTGGTTGCCACAATGAACACAAAAGTATTTTCAGCATCCCAGCATCGGCGGACCAAGCAACAAAGGAACAGCGGATACATTTTATCTTCAATAACAATGTTCCCGTGCCTCTTCCTGCCGCCCTTCACGTCTGTGGAAAACATTTTTCACCTGACAGTTTTTCAAATTTGGAACAGTACCAGGTGAATCTGGCCTCAACCCTGCGTTTGGAGAAAGGGGCAATTCCTACTATTCGAGACTCACCAGCAGTGTAATCGGTAAGTCTCGCCGCTTTGTGTAACAGTTAACAGTATTTTTTACTGTGTACTTGACCCTGAAATGACGGTAGACAGCTGCTAACTGCTAATTGGGCTAACGCTAGATGCTAACGTTATTCACAAGGGACTAGTATAACCTGTGGACCGTTAGAAATGACCCACATCTTTCGTTTTATATCTCTGGGGTGCGTTGTACTGTGGTATGGATGTTTGTAAACGGAGACCATGACAGGGGACCCCTGCGGAGACCCAGGTTCTCTGGCAGGTTCCAACTTCGGTTCAAACACAAAAGAGCGAATTCCATAAACAGCTGCCTGGTCAGGTTATTCATTTGGTGCGTGCGCCATGATGAAGGGATTGTTGTTATTTTGGAGTCAGCCAACTCGTGGATGTATTGGGCCAGCCCTCATTCCGGCCCTGTCCTTCCTGCAGCCAATCAGCGCACGCCTCATTATCATTATTACAATGAGCATCCGGACCAGTCAAAATAGCGAGAGAAAGTTGCGGTATGGCAGGGGGGCAAAACAAGCTCAATGTTTGATTTTTTTTGGCAGATTAATTTTAAAAAATAATTTAAAGACAATTAAAGAGAGACAGGATATGTTAAAAAAAAACAGGTGATGACGCCTTTAAATATGCGTAACTTTAAGCCTTATCATTAATGTTAAAAATTACCTGTACAGACTAAACTGTTTTTTTGCACCAGGCTGTAAACATGATTATTTCTGCTCTAAAGTTAAACATGGGTGTCTACTCTGATTTGGAGCCAGCCTCAAGTAGCCATTCAGTGAACAGTAGTTTTTGGCACTTCTGCTTTGGCTTCAGTTTTGGAGGTTGTTGCTTGTTTGATGCTCAGTTTTTCAGGGGGGAGTACCTTTGTACCCACTGCTTTTCATGTGTCCACCCCAAATGTTGAAACAAACCTTGTTATGACCTCATTAAACATATAGTTAAATCAAAATCTCTGTGACAGTGTCAAAAGAAACTGAAGATTATGATCATCCTGAAGGTAGATTTTGTGGCAGATCTGTTATATTGGGTTGCATTAAATTGTGTGAGGCCCAAAAAGTGGCCCATGGGTGTGTGAAAGGATGCAAAAGTGTATTTACACTAATGAGAAAATGAATAATGATAATGATAAGGGTTTACACATACAGCTCCAGACTCATTCAGAGGTTTTAGAGCTGAGCACCAGATCTCCACTAACCCTAAAACCACCCCTGCATGATTCTGGCAGCATTTGGCTAAATGTGGAAATGTTTGTCTAATTTTCAAAACCTAATTAGTCAATATGGGTAATTCAGAATCTCTAATTAGTCTCTTAGAAACTTTGCAATTTTGAGACATCCTCTAAACTGGCACAACCTCTCAGCAGTTGTTGCTGTTACCATCTGTTGGTGTAATATTTCCCACAATGTGAGTGGCTTTCTCAAAAGGTTTTAACAAGTAGGGTGCAGGCTGCCGAGTGCGCTCAGATCGCTGAAAAACAAACATGTCGAGAACATTTTTTTACACCTGAAGATGTGTGCAGAAAACACAATGAGGCCATTAGAAGACGCTGAAATGTAGATATCAGTGAGACAGATGTGGCCTTGAGGCATCTGCAGCTTTTCATTGACTGCTAACAGGAGGCTGAATGGACGCATAAGAGCTCATTCTTGTTTATTGTGTTGATGTATGTGTCCGGTTAAAACACCTCACATCTGCTGCCATTTGGTGAAGGACTCACTCCCGTATCGAAATTGTAATTTGTCCTCTGAGGCGCACACGTGATTAATTGGTTTAAAGGTGAAGGCCACACAGGATACAATGGGTGTCCTTGAAAGGAATCAGTCTAAAAGCTTTAGCCCCCGACTACCTGCTCAGTGCACCAGTGACAGATGGATCAGCACAGAGGTCTGCATTGTTTTACATGTAGCAAAGTGAAGCTGACCTCGACAGAGAAACGGCTGCACTGGACGACACATACCGTCATCAGTGAATGTTTGGCCATTTGGGGGCAGTGGAGCAGGCTGGGAACACAACACTGACAAAATGGCTGTGTCTGAAACCATTCCCTGATTCATTACACCCTACTCACTATATAGGGAGTTGCCGGGAGTGCCCTTAAACTATAACGGGGGCCAGCCGTGTATAATGCTGACGTTAAAGGATGGCTTGTTTCGTCAGTGTCTGAAGCCACAAGTCATTACCCAAACACCAGATTTCAACGACTTAGGCGTGAGACTGGGCTTGCAAACCACGTATACATTATATCTGCATGTTGTGTTTCAACAATGCTGTGGTTCACATGTGGTTAGGTTTGGGCAGGAATATGTTTTGGCTTAAAATACCTAATTTTGCTGGGCACAATCTCGACTGGAAACAGTGATGGGCCGCCATGTTTGGGGGCTGAAAAGCCACTGGAGAAAAATCAATGATTTGCCATAAACCAGCTGGTTTTCTTGTTTGTTGGTCTCAAATACAGACTGTATATTAAATATGGACGACATGACACTTTCCTCGTCATCACCCCCTGGTGACTGGCTGCAGTATAGCTCATAAACCCTGCTCCCTCCATGTTAGTTGACAGGAAATGGGCCAAACAGAAAAATGATGTCTTTCATTTTAGGTCGTTCTTTTCACTACGCATTACAAACTGAATGATACATTGAAGTATCCTATTACATTTGGAAAATAAAATATACAACTTAATGCAATGTTCTCAGTGCCACTGCGCTTCAGAAGGCAGCCCCCATAACAGAACAGGCAACATGCTACCACCCCCAAACCAATCCATCCCACTCCAGTGAGACACACTGGGAGGCAGCTACGCTAAGCTAGCTTGTTGCAATATGGTTAGTAATGCCATTACCACACCAGAAATAAAAGATCCTCTGAGAACCAACAGGAGTGGCGCCTGGAGCCACTTTGGTTTCACTGTGAATCTGGTGCACAACAGCAGGTTACATCAGCGGGAATACTTTAAACAGGTTAACTCATTTATGCTGATGTCACTCCAGTGTGTCATTAGGTTGAACTAGACAAAAACAAGGAGCAACACACGCAACATATTAACATTATCTCAGCAGCATTTACATGTAGGCAGCCACTGATTCAAACAGAGGTGGCACAGTGGTGAAGTGGTACTCCCTGTGACAGCGTGGGTTTTCTCCAGGTACTCCAGCTTCCTCCCACAGTCCAAAGACATGCAGGTTAATTGGTTACTTTAAATTGTCCGTAGGTGTGAATGTGAGTGTGAATGGTTGTCTGTCTCTATGTGTCAGCCCTGTGATAGTCTGGTGACCTGTCCAGGGTGTACCCTGCCTCTCGCCCAGCGTCAGCTGGGATAGGCTCCAGCCCCCTCCAGAAGGTGGGTCACTCAGGTATCCCTCCGTCATTGTTCAAAGTCAAACAATTTCAATCATCATGATGCCCTGTGGTTAAGGTCTGGTTAGGTTTAGGCACAAAAACCACTTAGTTAGGGTCAGGAAAAGACCATGGTGTGGGTTAAAATGAAAAAGAAAGTGACAAACACATAAGCCGTGAGCCTGCTCCGCCTCAAGCCAGTCGCGACGCACCATACGCCCGCCGCGAGCCGTTCAGCACCGCAGACAGTCGGACTAATGGGATGTCGAATCAATGGGCTGTCGAACCAATGACATGGACCCGAAGCCACCGTGTCGTGTCAAAATGAACTGTGAATTTTGTGACAGTTACATTCCTAATGTTCAAGTGTTCATTTTTCTGATAAGTTTGGTTTTAATTGGTTATTTGATGCCATAAAAAGGGGGATTAGATGTCAAGATAGAAAGCTACATGTGCCAGTCGGTGTGCTCACAATCACTGGCACTGCTCCAGATTGTTGGGCGTGTGTCTGGGCGGGAACTTGATTCCACAGAGATTGCCACTGCACAGACTCTGGCTCAAATGAAGCCATTACCACACGATGGTAGCGGCTGTATCCAGGAAATTTTGGCTCATTTTCATACTGTGGAAGGAAATGGAGACATGTTTTCCATCTTCATATTCAGGCTATTGTCTCAGACAGTGGGCTAAAGTGGTCGGCTGCTTGGCAGGTTTCTCACCTAGGTGTTGCACCATCCACCATCTCCTCCACACCCTGATGACAAAGTCAGCTTATATATTAAGTCACTTTATAAATGATATCATATATGAAACAAATGTAATGGATCTGTTGTTGTATAAATGCACAATGCGGACATTTTCTTTTGTTAATTGGGCTGCAGTGACAATCAACCTGTTCTGTTGTTTAGGTCTGCCACAAATTTCTTTTTTACTCTTCCCTCCCAGATGTATTTTTTATTATGCTACCCCATTAACTGCTTCCTGTTTATTTATCCAAACTACTAGACCTTATTTATATCCCTGTGGAAATCCTCTGACATCGGACTCCGGGGGCCAACAACGGCTCCTCAGCATACAGTGACAAAATTATCCTAAACGATTACCCACCAGTACCAATTATAGGCCCCCTAGAGTGCTCTATCTGCCTTTTTAATGCCATAAATATTTCCCTTCATGAAACTTCAAGCAACAAGGGGATAGGGCCTCACTTGAAAAATGCATATCAAAGCGCTGCGTCCCTGAGAATGATGAGCCGCCATTACCCCGGGAGGCAATATCCTCTGATAGTAAATTTGCTTCTCACACAAGTCTGCGCGAGATGTGTGTGAGAGGTTGTCGACAGAAAGGCAAAGCTGAAATGTCACTTTTTCATAAGCATGCAGCATCGTGAAAGAAGAGGGGATTACTCTTGCATGATCAGGTGATATATTTTAAAATAACAGAATCCAGGTCACATTCAGGTTTGTGGCAAAAATTAGCTTTAACATTCAACTCGCTAATGCATCAGAATTATTCTAATGATCGCCTCATATGTTTTCGGGTTCAATCAAACGCAGCATCAGATATCAATAAATGAGTGTTGGATGTTGTATCAGCACAGTGCTGTGGTGTGTGTTTCTCTGTGAAATGCAGATTTGTTCATTAGGAGTGCCTTTCAGCAGGATGAGGAGAGTGTGTGATTGATGGCCATTGAGAAAAACCAAATAATAAAAACATAATAAGAGTTCTTTTTGAAGAATATGCACCCATTACTGCCTGTTTCTTCCTGTGAATGCTCAGCAGCAGCACTCATAGAGTAACAAAGGCACTTCCCTGCTGTGACGCACTCACAATCCACATAAAAGATAACTTGTTGACCAAAACTTCATGAAATCTAAAACACCTGCAACAGGGTTTTAAACCCACTCTACATTTTAAAATCTCAAGTTAATTTCTCTGTGATGGATTTTTTAAAAATCAATTCTGATCATTTGTTCTGATTTGGAATATTCTGACAAATGCTGGTATGATCTGTAGCACTGGTGGTCCGCACACCTGTCCCTCATTCCCCTTTCAAATGTTGTAGCACATATACTGGTCTATAGGGTCTGCCATTGTGCTCTATGGACCCATTTAGACTCAATCACTTAAATATAACCTTTATTTAACTAGGAAATCATGTTGAGATTAAAGCCTTGTTTGCAAGTGAGACCTAGCCAAGACAGGGTCATACAGCAGCATAGAAACAAACAGCACAACAAAAACAACAGTGACAATAGGTGTGTTTGTTAGTCAGTTGAAGCAGCTGCAGTTATCCGTGAAGACGTCCTGTATTCTAAGTTTAAAATCATTTAAAGACATAAGGGTTTCAAGTTTGAGTTTCAGCTGCAGGTCATGTCAGGACGAGGGATCGCAGTAGAACAGATTTGTTTTGCCAGCCTCACTGCTGGTAAAAGGCACTTTAAACTGTAGCTGTTTGTGTGACCTGAGTTATGACTACTTTGAAAAGATAAAAACTTCAGGCTGAGGTGAATTGGAAATTTACCTGAGATGATCTCAGACAAGAATGTGTCAGTGTTGTAACCTACGCAAAATAAGGGATGGCCATCCTGCCATGCTGTATGAGGAACAATGATAGATCCTGAAGCTAGATTTAGTAATATACACATATATTCTTCAACTGCACAAATAGCTAATCAGCCAATCACGTGGCAGCAACTCAATGCATTTAGGCATGTAGACATGGTGAAGACGACCTGCTGAAGTTCAAACTGAGCATCAGAATGAGGAAGAAAGGTGATTTAAGTGACTTTGAACGTGGCATGGCTGTTGGTGCCAGATGGGCTGGTCTGTCAGAAACTGCTGATCTACTGGGATTTTAACACACGACCATCTCTAGGGTTTACAGAGGATGGT
>NC_065513.1:35997336-36033333 GCF_006386435.1 Epinephelus moara | reverse complement strand
TATGACCACAGTGTACCCATCTTCTGATGGCTACTTCCAGCAGGATAACGCACCATGTCACAAAGCTCACATCATCTCAAACTGGTTTCTTGAACATGACAATGAGTTCACTGTACTCCAATGGCCTCCACAGTCACCAGATCTCAGTCCAATAGAGCACCTTTGGGATGTGGTGGAACAGGAGATTCACATCATGGATGCAACTGTGTGATGTCATCATGTCAATATGGACTGAAATCTCTGATGAATGTTTCCTTGTTGAATCTGTGCCACGAAGAATTAAGGCAGTTCTGAAGGCAAAAGGGGTCCAACCCGGCACTAGCAAGGTGGCCAGTCAGTGCACCTCAGGGCTGAGTGATAAAGGAGGTCAAGGTTGGACAAGGTGGACAGTGAGGCAGACCTGTAAATAGTATCGCCAAAATCAATCTGAGACAGAAATAGCCTAGCAACTAAGTGCTTTCTCGATGCCATGGATAAACACAACTTAAGCCTGACTTTAGCCTTCATGTGTCTTGAGGGCATCAGATAGCTATCTGATTAAAAAAAACAGTATAAATGCATCTCAGAGGCATCCAAGGTGGACTGAAAGCCAGATTTTGCATCTATAACAGCTAGACTTACTAGACTGTGAGTATCTGCTCAAAGATTGAGGGTCAAACACTTGAGTCAAGTTTCCAAACTGCACATACTCAGAGAACGTTGCCTCTGGCAGGTAAAATCATGACAGCCCCTCTCATGTTTCATCTGAAGAATATCAGCTTTTACTATCACAAAGAGGACCTAGAGTCCCACAGGCTCAGATTGAAAAGGGCAAGGAACTATTTTGTTCCTTAATATGTCAGTCTTTTAAATCAGAATATATTTCTACGTAGCCTCAGTGAACCTGGGTAAAACACTGAATGTAATCGGGCATTGTTGCTCAAAGTGTGGCCAGTGGCAGCTCTCAGACACATTTTGTGCATTACATTTTAATCATTTGTGGTCCATTTCAATGCTTTCAACACCATTTAATGCACATCTAGGAGACTGCAGCAAACTGTGCCCTCCTAAGAAGAGTCTGTCAGGTTAGGGATGAGATGTGTAAAAAGCTACGTTTCATGGTAACTAGAGGCACCTTGTAAGTGTTAATTATGTTCTAGAGAGGACGACAGAGGAGATACCCGCACACCAATGTAACTGGGATAGAAAGCCACAAAAAGCTCCACAGGCTGAGATCAATGCAAAAACAGTCTATTCATTAAAGACATCTGTGCACAAAAAAAGGTGCTCAAAGTGTTGTGGCAGTTCAACTTAGGAGCCAAATGCAAACACAACGGTTTATTGTAGTTTGAAGAAGTGGAGCTGAAGGCTTGAATGAAACGATGGCTGAGGTGGGCTGGGAATGGTGAAGCAGAGTGGGCAGATTATGGTTGAGGCTGGCATGGTAACTCTGAGACACAGAACAGAGTGTGAATTGACATCCAAAAGTGCAGTACCACAAAGTGTCAGAAAACGAGAAGCTGGCCTTGATGTCTGTCTCACAGAGAAGAGTGAAGGATCTGGAAGAGGCTGGGTTGCTTGAGCTCGGGCAGTGGCTTGATTGCTGATGAGGTTCAGGTGTGCAGGTTCAGCAGCTGCTGGCACTCAGGAGGATTGGCAGGAGGAGGGAACCAGGAGGCCACGCCCAGCAAACACACAGAGACAGACTAAAACACTTCAGTCCTTGACTATCATGGGTCCATGTCATTGGTCCGACATTCCATTAGTCTGACGTCCCATTGTTCCGATATGTGATTATACTAGGCTATACTGTTACTATTTGTGTACCATAGAGGATCAGCAAACACAACAAAAGTAGGCTACTGGTCGAGATACAAGTGCCATAGAGAGGAGAGAGTAAACCCCATAACCTCCTGTTATTAACTCTGGGGTCCGGGTTGTGTGGGGAGCTCTCCGCGGTGCTGAACGGCTCCCGGCGGGCGTTTTTCTGCCTTAATGGTGCGCCGCGACCGGCTCTGGGTCAGCTGGGAAAGGCTTGAGGCGAAGCAGGCTCACGGCTTATGTGTTTGCCACTTTCTTTTTCATTTTAACACCATGATCTTTTCTTGACCCTAACCAAGTGGTTTTTGTGCCTAAACCTAACCAGACCTTAACCACAGGGCATCATGATGATTTCGGAACAACGGGACTTCAGAACAATGGGTTTAATATGGTCGGAACAATGGGATGTCAGACCAATGGGCAGTTCCCGACTATCATTAGTGCGACTGACATGAGTGCTTCACAGGTATGGACGCCGACAGATTCCTACCAATTACGTTGTTATCAACGCTAGTGCTGTGAGTGTGGTATGTCTTCTGGTTAAATGTTTTGTATTTATTTGTACGTATGTAAAATTAGGGATGCAAGATACATTTCAGAAATGTGTCAGACAATAAAGTGAAATAAATCAAATCAAATCAAATTACAGTCTTCCTCACAAATAGTCTAACTCAGTAGTTCTCCATTGTGACACAATCCATGTGTCCTCTGGGATTTTGTGATAACCACACATTATTAATGCAATATTCATCTAGACCTATAAAAAAAGTTATGAATGATCTTTTCATTGACTGTATCAGTATGTTGTGTCTCTTGCTAAAAATGTAATTTAATCTGATTTAATAAAAAAAAAAAAAAAAAAACACTTTATGGGGAACCTATGTGTCGCCATCCGTGTGTTGGAATTATACGTTTGTGACACATCAAAAGCCCTGATTGGCAGCCAGTTTGAGGGATGATACCATTTAAAAGGAGAAAGCCTTGAGTGGGACAATGGATCGCTTTATTGTACGGAGCAAATTACAACAAAGCACCAGTGAAGACGACCTTATTGTCTTATATCGTGATAAGAGGGATAACACGTTATAGAAGGGATTGTGCAGAGAAATAAATACAGGTGTGCCTTGGGTACAAAAAGTTTAAAAACCACTGGTCTAACTAAAAGCCATCCAGGGAAATGTCCTCTGTCATTATGGCAGCTAAAACTGCGCTGAAATTACGCTTAAATTAATGTGGGCTCCAGTGATTTAAACGTGGCCATACTCATGGTGCATCAAGATTATTCAGCATTTGTCTGATACCTGATCAGTTCAACCACTGAACAATACGCTAACAATAGCTAAACTGTAATTGTGACTGTTGTGACACAGCTCGCGAGGGGACAACAAAAGGGAGAAGAATGGGCTGGTACGTGTTTAAATCAAATAAATATAACCAAAAGAGGACTCTTTCAAATAAGAGCACTGTCTAAAGCAAACCAAACTGAAACCTCACTGTGTGACCTGACCTAGTGTTTCTTAACACAACAGTCTCCAGACAAAAAACACAAGTAACTCAGTTTGAACTCACTAAAACATGAATACATCTTCACACTAAAATGAGAGACACAGTGGCGAGCTGTTCTGGGAAATCTCAGCCGCTGCAAATGACAATCTGGCCCAAGTATTTATCACAGGTTCCCATAATTGCATCTCCTGGATTGGAAGGTTGGACCGAGCGCCGCTCCAGTCAGGATCTCCAAGTGGGGACGGGCAGTGCCAGGCTGGAGCAGCAGGGAACCACACATCCTTCTTGGCTTCATTATACAAAGAAAAACACCACAAATGATACACCAGAGAGGGTGTGAGCGGTGGCTGTAACAGTGACTAAACTGATAAATTATGCAAGTTATTCTTCGTCTGGCATTTTAGACAGTGACCAAACAGCTATGTACATCACCACACTCTGGACTGAAGTAGTGTCCACTGTGATTTACATGTAGCCTCAACTGCAGTCATATTTGATATCTTGCCAGCTGAGACATCTAAAGATGGAATTTATCGGAATATGAGAGCCTTAAAAAGACAAGTAAATTGTGCCTCAGCCTTATTGGTTCAGCCATCATTCTGCCTACTGGCTCTTGATCCTGGCTGTTTTTGTGTTTTTGTGCTCAAAGACCAAGTTAACCACCTTTTTACCTTCCCTGCACTGCCTCTGATACTTGTTTTGATTTGTCACAGCTGTAGTTTTCTTGTCAGAGTAATGGTACGAATTTAAGGAGGTGTTGTACACTCCTGTAAACTCTGACACACACGGAATAAGCTGCTTGTCCATCACGGTTCACTTCCAGGTAATGTCACAGTCAGCTGTCATCTTGCTCACATTTAAAGGTCACTGGCAAACAAGTTCAAAGTTGAAGTGGCGAGGTGTAAAATGTATACGGCAAGCAACACCCGAAGGAGAGCTGCGAAAATGCGCGTCGCCTTCACTCACGCTATGATAAAACAATGAATCACACAAGTGCAAAGTGATTCTGACACAGATCCGGTGTCGGAAACAGCAAATGCTGTTCAAAAAAATGTTTTTGGCATAAATGGAAAAGCTTCTGAAACACATCGGCACATTGTAGCCTTTCTGAATTTGAAGCAGAGCGGGACACAGAGATAAATGCCCCGCATCCTCATCTATTCTTTTCCATTGTGCTGTAGTCTACTCCACTGTAGTGTCAGCTCTTCTGTTCTTTGTCTCCAGTGCTGTCGTGCCAGATGTTTTTTAGGGTAATACACCCCCTCTCCAGGTGAAGACTTTTTCTAAGTGGACTGTGCCGCAGTACCATTGCAGCTCAACAGTCTGACAGTCTGGAAACAAGTATGTTGCAGAGAGAAGGAGGGAGTGAGATAAAGGAAAGGCAGGGGTGCAGCACAGTAGCCTTAAGGTGGGAAAGGTGTAGAGGAGAGATGGAAAGATGACTGGTGAGTGTATGTGTATGTGCAAAGGAGGAGAGAGAGGCGCAAGGTAGTGGAGAGAGAGTGTGTGTAAAGCAGGAAAATACCCCCTCCACCCCCGAGTGAAACCTCAACCGGCATGCTGTGCTGAATCTTAATGGACTCTACTGTCAGATATGGGGATTTTCCATTCAAACCCTCAGACATAAAGGACACACGCGCGTGCACACACACACACATGCACATGCACACACATAGTAATGAGTTAGCGAGGGAGGGAAAACACCCTGAAGCAGACGCTGTGCTCCACAAACTGTTTGTGTATGTGCACAACACGGGAGAAAACGTGATAATAGCCACTTTATCAGTCAATATCCTATTATCACCTACCTCTAGTCCATTACCTCCGCGGTGTGGCCAGCACTGATAAGGCTTATCACACTCATCTGTCAGTACTTCATGTTGTTTACATATACGAAACACACACCCATGCACATTTGCGAGTGCGGCGGTGTGTCTCAAGCATCCACAATCTGAGATTCAACTCAAATCATTTGGAGGCACTTTTCCAATACTTGCCGGAGCCGAAGGGTGGGACACTGGGGGGATGAAATCGCTGCAAGTTCAACAGAGAAACTGAATGAATTATTATGTATAGCTGCATAAATATGTTTGGTTTATAGTTTTGTTGTTGCTGAGAAGCACTTGGGAAGAATATCTGTTAATAAAGGGAGATTTTCTCCACAGTTTATTATTAGAAGTCTCTCTTGTTTTGGGTTTTCATTCTCCTTGTGTCTGTGGTGCCATTTGGAGTGACTGCAGCGTAATCAGGCTCACTTGTCAGCCTGCTAATTTCAAACAGGTACTTCATATAATAGAACCTTTCATCCTCGATAAATGATGTAATTATGCAGAAGTGAGGATGGACTCCCGGGGTGTTAGAGGTAGCAATGACCAAAAGTGAGAGAACAGGGTTGAAAGAAGCGTTTAACCCCTAAACTGCTGCTCGGTGGACAATCGATAACACTGCAGCTGTTCTGGGCAACTTCCACGTGTGAGTGTATCTGACTGTGTGAGTGTGGCGCAGGCTGGTGCTGCAATAGAGTTACCTTCAGCCTGGATACGCATGGGTCAGCCCAGTCACCAGGAGAAAACTTTGGCATTGTACCCTTCTGCAAACCACGACACATTTGCACATTTCATATGTACCGTATCAACGTTTCTAAAGCGATGTAGTAAATGAGCTGACTTTGTTATGTGGAGAAGAGGATGGTGGATGGCGTGACACCTACATGACACTCCTGCCAAGCTGCAGAGCACTGTTCAAGACCAACATACAACAAAACTAGTTGCATAATGAATCATTGCTGTGTTTCTAATTACAGTTTGGGCTCCATGCTTACTCCAACAGTTTGTTGGACCATCACAAAGGGACGATGCTTAGGTCAATTTAGTGAGTCAATGCTGTGTTTATTGTTGGCTTTTTAGGCTCCAAACATGGGTGTTTGGTGGCGTCCCATCACTGTGTTTCCAGCGACTGTTCAGGCATGAAAAGCGGCTCTGATTTGTAACAAGACATTGCTGCTTTTCCTGCTGGAAAAGTGGCATGAAAAGCAGTTGTAAGATGTCTTCCAAGCTGCAGAGCACTGTTTGAAACCAACAAACAACAAAATCTGTTGTAATTTAGCAAGTCATTGCTGTTTCTGTCAGCTTTTCAGGCACCAAACATAGATGTATGGTAGTGTCCTGTCACTGTGTTTCCAGCGGATTTTCAGGCATGACAAGCGATTGATTTTCACCAACACATCACTGCTTTTCCTGATGGAAGGTGTCACAAAAAGTGGTTGCAAGATGACTGTCAAGCTGCAGACCATTGTTTGAGACCAACATACACAAAAGCGGTTGTGTTTTAGTGAGTCATTGCTGTATTTCCTGCAGCATTTTAGCTACCAAACACGGGTGCTATTTGGCAACCCAGCAATGTTTTTCCACTGGGGTTAGTGCCATGACAAGTGGTTGGTTATGTACTAAGACATCGCTGGATTTCCTGCCAGGTTTGTGCCCACTAAACTGGATATTTTAAGCCAAAACATGATGTTTACCTGATTATGATCAAGTGGTTTTTGTGCCTTTGTGCCTAAGCCTACCTATACCTACCTAATACCTAACGTATTCGTGATTTGCAGATATGCCAGCATTTTTTCTGGTGATTAGGTTGCATAAATACAACACAGGAAGTAAAGTCATGGAAGACGTGGTTGTTTATGACTTTTTAAACTCATTAAAAAACCCACTGCATTTTGTGAAAATGCACTGTCACAAAGCTGAAAACAAGTACGTTTTCTCATCTCATAAAAAGTTGATGTGTCTGCGCTGACCTTTTACACTGATAACAACAAAGTTAAAATAGAGGCCTATATCACAAATTACAGAGTGCAGCAACCAAAGACAGATTTGAATAACAAGTCAAAACAAACTCTGGGAGTAAAGTGGTCTACCATGACTAAGGTGCAGACGGGGAATGAACTGTGGGAGGCTACATAAATAATTCAGAGAGTTGTCCTGACACATGCCTGTCTCCTAAATGATAAATTGAATAGAGAAGGACGCTTCTATCGTCAGATAAACAATATTTCATTCTGGCCCCGACAGGTATCTGTTTGTCACTCCTCAGGCCTTCTACCTTTAAACTTGATTGATTTGCCTCGTTAGTTGAAATCAGTAAAATTGATCTCTCTGCATACAGTATTTGCATTATGGTTATGAATAATTTCCTGGTTTAGGACAAGTTGCACTACCGTTTGTTGCAATTAGCTGAGGTTAATAGAGGTTATATGTATTTATTTCTCACAACTTTCACTTAAAAATATGTCCAAAATCTACAAACAGTAATTAGTTTATTTTCAATAAGTGCTATTTTGTCAGCAGAGGCAGCAGACTCTCATTTAAATTTAAAACTTAACAAACTGCAGTTTGGTGGGGAGCACTGAGCAATCGATAAATGCATTCAGAATATTTTTTTGTAAGATTCTTTCTGCCAATAGCTGCAAAACTGCCCTACCATGCCCTCATTAAAACTACAGCCAGAGAGGGATTTAGCTTCCTGTAAATAAGGGAGAACTGTGACAGTAGTAAGGAGAGCAACGCTTCCCTCCCTCTGAAGTTGAACGCTACTTCTGCATGTTGATGAATTTGCTGGCATTTCCTTCTTGACTGCTGGAATTCAGCAACCTCTGACACTGTTGCAGGGCAAACGCATTCATAAGTGCACATTTGCATAATGACATATTATGTTGTTTACGTCCAAAAGGGAAGCGACAATTAGCAGTGGGCTGCAGAGTGGGAGACAGAGAGGGACACCTGTTGAGATAATAGAGACAAAAAGACAGATCCCTCAGGTTAGGCGCTGAATCCAAGTTAGAACTGAGATCTGTCTAAAAAATGTTACATATTCAGAAGTACTTTGGTCTCCTGAAAGGCTTTAGTTAGAAAATGAATATAAAAACATCAAAATCACATCTAAATTTTAATTTTGTATAGCTTTAGTTCACGGGTAGGTAACCTGCAGCTCTTTACGCCCTCTCCATTGGCTCCCTGTGGCTTTGAAAAAAAAGTTAAATGGAAATCAATGCTATTTTTTAACATTCAAATTTTCTTTTATCTTTGTTGTAGGCTTAAAGTTATTTTTAATTGTAAAAATGTGTAGCTTATACACCAAATACAAATATATTTTAACATTTCATCAACTAAAATGTGAAAATGCATCTACAGCCTGGCGCCTTTTTTTATGTCTCGGAGGAAAACACAGACTTCAACAGTGCATGGACAGATTATTTTAATTTCACAGCCAACACTACAAGGTTAAAGTACCAAATACACATAAGTAGCTCACTGCAGAGCAGCCAGGCTGTGGTAAAACATATTGAATACTAGGGCTGCCCCCGACTAAGAATTTTCCTAGTCAACCAATAGTCATCATTTAGGGCCATTAGTCGACTACTTGCCCCCATGTTTACGATATTAATTCAATAATTAAATGATATATTTTGGTGGTTTGAGTTGAAGGTGTGAGAAAGAATAGTATCAGTAACATTGTTAACACTGTGCTACATTACAGAGAAATACAAAACCGTACTAATGAACCTTCATTAATATAGGCCTATATTTTATCTACAAGTGCACGTCACACACTGAGCGAGCCGCCTGTTAATGACGCTGTGGGCTAATGGGCATGTAGCTACTTCCATGTTTCAGATGATACGTCATGTTTGTAGTCGACCAATGAAGATGAGTTTACATATCACCTTGGGTTCGTCCTTCACCTTCTCAAAATGATCCCACACTTTGGATTTCCTGCCCGACATGTTATTAACTAGCCTGTGGAATAACCGCAGGTACCAGCCCTGGAAATTAACCTGACTCCTGTCTGACTGCTGAGCGTGGCCACTTCCTGTGTCTGTCCTTTCAAATTAAATTCCCACATGGTCCAGTCATGTAGATTTTGATTTATTTTGACAAGGCGCAGCTCCTAATAAAGTTTCAGGATTTTTTTTTTCTGCGACTAAGCAACCAATGAAGTCTTGCTGAATAATTACCTTTCTAACGTTTTATTCGAGTATTAGGGGGCGGCCCTTATTGAGAACATTAAAAATAACTTGCACAGCACATGCTGAAATAGTGACAGCTACGGCTTTGCCTATACTCTGTGAATCTGAGGTTACGCCACGGTAACGTTACCTAAACAACATTGTCGATAGACCACACCTGCCTGTCACTCAAAGGGATTTTAAGCCTAAATAACATTTAAACGGGTGAGTTATAAAAAAATTCACCCCTATAGAGTAGTCATGAATGCTGAAATTAGCTACAGAGACCAAATACGTTTTTTCCCCCTGGCTGTCAACATGTTTGCTGCTGTGAAGTTGGGCAGTCGGTGTGTGTTTCGGAGCCAGCCTCAAGTGGCCATCCGAGGAACTGCAGCTTTTAGCACTTAAGCATTGGCTTCATTTTTCAACCTCATTACTAGTGTCGTCATCATAACCACACTGTGGCATATAGGTGTTTGATGCCATTTGAATTTTGTGCAGCAGCTGAATTTTAACTAGTGAGTCTATCTATATTTTCTATTACTGTTGGCGGTGCCTCTCATAATACATTGTTTTGATGTATTAACACAACTACCCAGCAAGCACTGATTAGGCAGTAATTGAAAATGAACACACAAATGAGTAAAATTGCTTCAGAGCTTTCAGTTGTCTGTGTGTATTGTGTTTTGCTGCACTTTTTTTCTTACTTCTCTGTTCTCTTTCAAATTAAAGCTGTACAAACCTGGGAAGCAGCGGGCAGGACTGCTGTTAATATAATTAAATCCATTTGCCAGGTAAATTGTGATTCTGACTGGCTCTTGATGGCAGTAAAAAAAAAACCATTACAGTCATGCTTCTTCTCTGACAACTTTGCTGACAGTCCACACACAGTCTCTGCTTCTCTGATTGTGAAGCTCTGCTGATATTTCATGGACTTCTTGTGACTTGCTGATGTTGTTGAATTATTAAACAGCTCCGAATTCTGCTGCGTATTCTCTGTGTGTGCAGACACTGCACAAATAGACATGCTGTACCGTAGAGCAACAAATGTGCACACACAAACAAATGAGTGTGCAAACTTGAGCTCATTAACACACACAAACACTGTGTCACAACTCCACACCATGCCAGTAAGGGTGTCCAATCCCCTACCTCTGTGTTGACTGGGCTGTAAATCAACACACACCGAGGCTCGACATCTGTGCACGCACTTGTCCATGTGTGTCCGTCGGGGAGCGGTCACACCACCTGGGCATTGCCCATAAGGCTGCGTTGTGGTTGGCTTGGACAACTGAGATGGTGAACATCTGCGAGAAAGAAACTTCCTGTGCTTTTCTCTTTCTCATCCCTCTCCAGCCTGCCAGACTGCACACACACACACACTCTCCGATACACACTCACAAACAAATATACCCCTAATGAGATTTACTTGTCAAGGAATGGTAGTTGATTCATGACATGCCATAGCAGCACGATAGAATAAACATGAGGCTGCTAACTCTCAGTAGAATATAACATGCGCCATTTGGTGGATAGGTGGTCATGTGCATTAATTTCAGCACAGGTGGCCTCCGGGGAAACAAACTCTAACTGTGCTCTAGTTTCCAGCGCCACAAATTGGGAACCACATCAGCTCGAAATTTCTGTAAGGACTTCCCCACTGTGACTGCCATAAAACATTAACCGCCAATTCTCTGCATCCCTTTTATAGCAGTCAGGTACCACAGCAGCATGCCAAATCGAGATGTGTTAAGAATGTGGATGCGCCGGAGGGTCTCCGACGCCGTTTCGAGACCCAGCAGTGGCTGTCAGCGGCCGTCCAAGTAGTGATTGTTGATTTTGGAAAGTCCCCAACGGAACAGCTGTCTAATCATAATGAGTTTGGAAGAGGTGTCTTTCTCGTTTGCCTGACTGAAAGTGGACGGGATCCAGCTGGTGACTACTCCTGTGAAGGGAAAGAGTTGTGTTAATGTAATGAAGGGTTGCATCCAAGATCTCTGCTGTAAGTGCTGGGGGAAAATATTACATCCGGATCAGACAATATTGAGAAGAGACAGTTTTTATTTTAGTATCCTGAAAGCTGGGATCCTTTGATAACGTAACATGCATCACTCCCATGCCAGAGAATATTTGTGACAGGAGGAACATTTGTTTCCCAAAGGGTTATATCTCACTGAGAGATAAGATCTAACACATCTAGTAAAGGTCGTCACTGCTTTTATCTCATCCTGTTCAGACTTCTGCTTCTCTCTGCAGTCTGATACAGACAAGCAGAGTGGGGATGTCTGGTACAACTTTACCTACCTCCAAAGTGTGTGGAGAGGGGTCGAAACTGCAGCAACACTTGTAGTAGAAAGAACACCTTAATTGTCAGACGCACACCTTTTGGTGCGTGGCCTTCATCAGGGACCCTGACAATAAAGTTGTAATTTATACTACCAGTTTTGCTGGAGTTACAACCTCTTTGTCCTCACGAACTGAACATAAAAATCAGTCCCACAGTCTTACTGCTACAATAGCAGTTAGGATCTCCACTATAAAATGAAGAATTCCCCCACAAGTTGCCAACTGGAGTTAAATTTAGACTCAATATTTTACAGATCACAGTGAAAGAGGGTTATCAGGGTTTCCTCACATGTTCACAGACAAAATGTCACAATTTTCCATGACCTTTTTTAAGGACTTCTAAAAGGGAGTCCTACAATTGTTAATATAATTTTTGTGCAAATATGGTTTAATGCCCCGTGTCACTCGTCAAATGTCTGGGTTTTCACAAATCAAATGTGGCAACCCGACATGGTACCCTGGGTGTGTTGGTTGTTGACGTTCTGGGATGCTGTGTCAACTTAAGCCTGTTACATGCAAGTATATTTTCAAAATACACTTCCGTTTTTACAGGAAATGTACAGTTTACATACAGTCTTTTTCAAAATAAAAGCATTGACTATAAAATAAAAAGCACATCGGTACAACATTGTAAATTGACGTTTTTTTTCCTTCAACAACAAATGCACATGGTTACATTTGGCCGACACACGAATGTAGTTGGGTTTAGGCAACAAAGGAATGTGCTTTGGGAAATGAACACCAGCCTCATGGGTGAAAGTCTGTGGTTGTAGGATCCATCCACAATGCCTTCCACCCACCCTATCCGGACTCTCGCGCTCTCACTTACGTAGCTGTCTCACTGCATGTCCCCCTGAACCCCCCAGGCACTGATACAAAATAACGGCGACCAGCCGCGTATCATGTCGACGTGAAGGGACGAATAGCTAAAATTTACTATGGTCATATTAGGACCTGCCTTCTGCCAGTTGCAAAGAAAACTGGAAGTAATGCCTTGTGGTTGTGTATTATGTTTTGTTTTTTACTATTTTGCGAAATGGAAGTTGTATAATTTCAGTCAATAATTACCAGTGAGTAACATGCTGTCTTAACTTAAAGACTATGGCTGCAGTCAAATAATCTTTTTTGCTGATGAGGTTTCTAACTGAGGGAAATGACCTGGAAGTATCTGGCAACCGTGATAAGAGATGGTAGGATTCTCTAAATGCCTTTCTTATTATCTTTAGAACCTTCAGCCAAGGGAAGTCTGGACCATCCTTTATAAAAGGAAAGACAATGCACCATTCACCTGTCGATGAAAACAGTTGTTCAAAATAACTGACAAGGGACACAGATCATCAAGTAAGTTACCATATCTTGTTAAGCATTTTCCATCTCATGCCTTTTTTTGCTTATATGCTTTTATATGTTTTTGCAAGTCTAAGTGGACGTTTGTGCCAAATCTGAAGAAAGTGAAGTACGCACAGACAACCAAATACATAATGCCTTGGGCCATGGCTGTTGCCTGTATAAAAAACAAACCAAATGTACAAACATCCACCAGCACTCTGGTTATATTAGTGACCTTCAGCTCCCAGTGAACAGCAGAAACCAGTCGGGAAACATCATTAAATGTCCCTCAGTGAATTGAAGGGTCTGACTTGTGTGAGAAAACATGTAACACTGTTTTGTTTGTGTGTTTCTGCCAATCAGCATTTAAAATATGGACGTATTTTACTACAGTGCTTGAGATATATTATCATGCTTAAAAAACAGCATCAATCATTTTTTAGTTAGTATCCAGTCTTAGGGCTCGTCCCAATACCCCCCTTAGCCCTAGATTTGCGTGTCCCAATTCCTTTTTGCGTGTAGGGGTAGGGGGCGTAACGAGGGGTAGTGGGTATGAAACAAACCCTTCGGAGCGAGCGATTTCAGATGCTGACTTGCCAGCAAGGGGTAGACGTCGCCCTGGCTACCACTGAGCAAGAGACGGGGAAAAAAGTTCATACATGTACGTATAATTTCACAAATAAACATGGAACTTTTGTTAAAACGTTTTCGAATAACTGTATTTGTGTAGAGAACAGTATAACAATTTTTTATTGCTATTCACGATGTCTATTGGAGTTGACAGAAAGCTAGCCAGCTAGCTAACGTTACTGTCGTCAGGTTGCTTGTTAGCTAGCAAGCTAGCTCGCGCTATCTGGCATCTGTCATCTGTCCTGTTCTGAAAATTGTCTGATTTTTCACATTACGATAACACGCAAGCTAGTATAACTATGCTGCCTCGTAATAGAAGTCCCCTGTCGTACGTATCTTATTACTCTAATGGTACGTTAGTAGTAAGCATAATAGTAGCTCCATTGTAGATGCTGGTTGGAAATGTAGATGGCTCGCGGCTTCCTGTTTAAAATAGTTACGCATGCGTGAACGTAACCGACGCGATGACTTAGTGAGTGGTGTCCCAATTCCTAGGGAAAGATTTCAATCCCTACCCCTCGTTGCTTCATTTTGAGGGCCAAGGGGTCGTGGACAAGGGGGGGTTTTGGGATTGGGCTTTAGTCCTTGTATTAAAAGGACAGTTGTGGAGCAAAACCAGCTTCCAATCCTGTATTTTATATTTATTTTGGAGAACTGTGCCTTTAAAATAACCAATTATACACTTGCACACATTTTATTTCAGTGAGTTTCCTCAGTGTATTTATCTTCCTCCTAATGTTTTGTTTGTCTGCTTCTTATTTTATCTCCTCTTTAGGGATGCTACAGAACTTCTCATGTGTCTGTGTCTCTTTGTAAACTCTTAACGTGCCCATGAATTAGCTGAGCTGATAATGCATCTTGTTTTTCTGACGCCTGCATGGTTTGTGTGGGAAGGAGCATTTACTTGATTTTGAGTGAAACACTTAGAGGCAGTTACAGATTCTTAGTCACAGTGGCTTTTACCTACCAGTTTACAGTACAGTAAGTAATTTGCACAAATTATTTGACTCCTGTCCAATGTTTCCTCCTGTCCTTCAGATCAGACCTTGGTTTATTTATGCACAAACTTTATAATCAGAAGAAACATTTAGCTTTTAATAACTTTGCTGGCAAATTTAATGCCATTTATTATGCCAATCTGTGCACAAGGTCCAGGTCAATGGAACGATATGACAATGAGCACAAACACAGATATTAAATATTGCATACTGTGTGTGTCAGTGTGCACCTCGTTAATTTTGATACTAGCATTGCAGATGGTATGAAATTAAATCACTGTCATATTTTCTGTCTAAAGAAATGATTGCTGCACTTTTATGAGCTTGAATTATTTCCTCTTGGAATGCAAAGCCGGCTCGTTCACCTACTTTTCTGCATCACCAGAAGCTTTTTTTTTGCTTCTTCCAACATGTCAACATCATCACTGTCAACTCCAGACTAAAGATATCACGTCAAAGATTTTCCCCTCTGTCTCATTCACTTCCTTACAAGGGCTTCATTTACCCAATGATAGCAGTCAGTGATGTTTTATTGATTTGTGGTGCCAAACCTAGCGAAGGCCTTGTCTCAGGCTGTGATTGACAGCGCTGCCTCATGCGGGCACTGACGCCGGAACTGAAACATTGACTGGAGGCTAGAACCAAAATCAATCAAGATCACTTAGGCATGACCGGCTCAGCGCGTCTTTCCATAACCATAGCTGTCAGGTGACTTGTCAGATGGAGAATTGACTTGACTGCATGATGAAGGCCGTATGTTAACATTGTTGGGGTCCAACGTGCATTTCCTACGCAGACATGACTTCAGGCGCTGCTGTTGACATTAATAGCAGCCACATGTGAGCGTAGCTGTGTCAGAAACTTTTGTTCAGTCAAAATATGTTTTATTCTTGTTGTTGGGGAAATTAATAAAAGACAAGACTGATGTATAGTTGTGAACCAGCTTACTTGTAACATCGATCTGTGCTTGTGGTTTGAGATAAGGAGATTATAAACGATGTGAACTTCATTCATTAGGAAGCAACTATGACACTTATTTGTAATCCCATAAAATGTTTTGCAGAGTTTCTGCCATGATAATCTCATTGTACCCTGGTAAACAACACAATGCACTAAGGACAAAACCAAGTACTTACAACAGTATTCAAGGAATAGAAACTAAATAAATGTGTGTTGAATAATGTGGTCTTGAGAGCACATTTCTTGACTTGTTACAACTGTTAATCATTTTCCCTTCACAGACAAACTTTTCTCTCTTAAGCCCTGTTTCCACTGAGCAGTATGGTTCAGTTCAGTTCAATATGTTTTTTTTTGTTTTGTTTTTTTACATTTCCACTGTGAAAAGTTGTGGATGGTACCAATGGAACCGTTCCGTACTGTCTCCATGTTTGGTCCCCTCTCTGTTGGGGTACCTAGCACACAGATCTGGTACTAAAAGGTGGAGCTGTGAACACTGCAGTCTGTTATTTGGTCAGTAGAGGACGGTCACTCTGCTCAGGGCTGAGTTGTGGCTGGTTTTGAGGCTCATGTAACCACTGTTCATACTGTGGAGAGTTTTACATATATTAGTAAACTGTAACTATAAAATGAAAAGATGTTTTGCTGCCTCTTGCAGCAGCTGGAGTTGGAGTAAAAAATAACCTAACTCACTGGGCCGACTGCCGGCAACTTATAAGGTGGAATGTTAACTTCATTACTTTATTTTTGTTTTATTTTTTATGACATACACTTTTAGGATCTTCAAGTGTTAATTTCGGCTGGGTCATTTGACAGAATATATTCTAATCCTCACTCAGAGAAAAAAAAAGGCTTGCAGAGCGTTGTTCCTGTGGGCTCCAGCAACACTAAACCCCTGAGCTTGCCTGAGAAGGACCAAATGCACAAACCTGCCATTTTTAAAGATCCCATGGAGAGAGACTCTCACTGCAGCCTGTTCTATTTTGTTCTGAAAATGTCAGCGTGCAGCCTCGTTCTGTGGACGATAAACAAGGTGCAGACTTCCATCTGTGTCACTGGTAATGAGGAAATACAGTGAGTGCTGGACGGAGCAGTGAGTGACAACAACCCCGCTCACATGTAAGGGTACTGTTTGCGGTGCAAACGCTAAGCGGACCTAGGTCCTAGGTACCATGTCTGAAGGGTTACTTTGGTTCCAAAGGTACCATATTGAAAGCGTTTGGTGGAAACAGGGCTTGAGCTCGCTGTGATGGATTCATCAATCTAAGCACAGCTTGCTTCGTAGACTTGCATAACTTCACTAGAAGCTAGCCAACCCACCTGGTATAATCTGTGCATTTGGAAGAAACAGAACAACGTGAGCATTTGTTTGAAGTTGCTCTTCTCCTATTTGCTCTTGTTTTGTCACCACCAGATAAAAATATCGGTGCCTTTAGCAGGTAAATGTCAAACTACCACAGTTAATTTGCACATCGTAAATCCAGCATAACAAACTGAAACAGACAAGGGTCCAGGGTATGCTCATGGATGGATTACTGACAGGGCCTTCCCCCCTCATTGACTCTAAATTGTCCGTAGGTGTGAATGTGAGTGTGAATGGTTGTCTGTCTCTATGTGTCAGCCCTGTGATAGTCTGGTAACCTGTCCAGGGTGTACCCCGCCTCTCGCTCACTGTCAGCTGGGATAGGCTCCAGCACCTCGTGACCCCTAACAGGATAAGCGGTTATGGAAAATGAATGAATATCATTTTGGTCCTGAGGAATCGTATCTTTACGGGCCTACGCTTAATGAAGATGCCTCGAATCGATGCGGTTTAATCACCTAAGTCTTTTCCCGGTGTTCACCTCAATAAATATTGCTACACTTCAGGCTGATCTCACTGAAATGCTTGCAGTTCCCCGCGTGTATATAGGTAAATCCCTTCCTCCCTCATCTTTAATGGGAATTTTTTCAAGTATAAAACTTCAGAAGGTGCACATCTTTAACAGTCAGGCTTATCAGTTACCTGAATCCTCCAGCAATGGAATCCCTAATCTCTACTCAGGGATGGAGAGGACAGCCCAATTCAGATGGTGGTGTGGGGAGGAAAAGGAGGAAGGGAGGGCGCATTTTTTACTCTCTAATGAAGGCTCCTCACCCTCCTGCAAGGCACTCGGTTTGATATTCCCCGACTGGCAGAAATACATTAGCCTCTGACTGTCCATTTCTCGTTTGACAGCGTTACACAGTCAGTCAGAGGCAGGAGAGGGGAGGGGGGTGAGCTCAAGGGGATCAGGAAACTCCCACCTTACCTTTTCCCTTAAAGCTGCGACTGACACCTAAAGTCACTGCTGTCAGTAATGCAAATAACAAATCACAAGCTGACGAACATCAAACGATAGGAATACATAAAGAGCATAATAACAGAATACAAGTGACCCTTTCCTCGTGCAAAACGGCCAATGATTCATCTGATCAGCAGCGGATAAGGGATGATTTATGATTCATTTTACAGCCACCGTTCAACAGCCAGCACAACATATTGGTATGCGGACCAAGTAATGTTTTTGGTTCACTGGTTACAATCAAAGCTGGGTTATTATAGCAGTGCAGCTCCATCAGAGGAAAGATGGAGGGAGAGAATGTGTGTGCGGGGGTGTGTATGTATCTGGTGTATATTTGTGATGCTGTGTGTATTCAGGCTGGAGCTTATCTGGTACTAATGCATCAACAAGAGCAGGTCCCTCTTCTACCGCTGTACCGTACGTCTGACCTGTTCTCTTTCACAGTTCGTAACACCCTGCTGTTCAGAGAGAACAACTGTGCTAAATTACAAATGTTGTCCGCTGCTATATGTAAGGTACAGTTATATTGAATGTCAAACACTGCGGAGAAGTAAACAAACGCTACTGGAAGTTCAGGAAAAAGTGCACTGTAAGGTAGTTTTGATTTTGTATATTTCTACCTCATAAATTCTGATAAGAACAGTTAAAATGTATTGAATGTATGGATTATAATAATGAACAGACTCTGCAAACAGAAGCCAGGCTATATTATCTGTATGGGCACTTCAGAGAGATCCACCTTTGGGATAGTCGAGTGTTTGTCTTTTGATCTCTGGCTTGTCTTCGGGTGATGTGTCTGTCAGTCAGTCTTTTGCTGACCTTGCTCGTGCTGGCACTGTTTCTGTTCTGTTATCTCTCCCGCTCATCAAGGCTGCAGTAAAGCCGCTCTAGATAAGGGCCCGTGGTCATGTGGACTCTTCATCCCTCCACAGTGTCTTAATCCATCCCTAAAAGAGACTGGCTCGTCTACTGATACATGTGAGTGTATACAATATCTGCAGTAGGCGTTTTGAAGGCGGACAGCATCCAAGTCGCCCACTGAATACACAAATAGAGGCTGGATTTTTTTTTTGCAAATATGTATTTTAACATTGATGGCTGAATAAATTCTTTATATAGTGAGCCCACCTTTGAGGTCTCACTGATCCAGAAGAAGTCGTAGAATCCTTAAAGTATAATACCAGTCTAATTTTATGTTACGGTTAAAACATTAATGCCCAAGAAATATCTAAAATGTCTAGTGTCACAAGTCTACAAATTAAACCCCCCCCGACAAATGGACACAATTTGCAAGTAATAAAAATGTTTTTGAATGCAGTACACCGTATGCTCATGCATCTGTTCAAATACTGTGGTTACAACTGGGGAAATAGTACATTCAACAAAAGGAAAGGTTTTTAATAAAGTCTATAAAAGGAACATTACATCTCTTCATCACTTCACACAGACCTATTTTTTGTCTCTTCAGTGAATCGGAAGCTTCAATGGACAATTAAGTCACATGCTTCATGATTAATTTGTGAAGTCTGTTTCCGTTTATCAATACACCAACTTTTCCCTCTCAGCCAAGCATAAACATTTTTCCGTTTTTTGGGTGTCAACAAAGTCGTTTTATGCACTAATTGAAAATGCACAAAAAACACAATAAAAGAATAAGTCAGTGAGCCACCAGTGACATCTTCACCCACTTGACACACGTGAAAATATCATTTTGAGGACACATGCACAGCATTTAGAAGAAGTACTGCAACCCAATGGAAACCGTTTCCTTGGGCCACTAAAAAGTGATGTACATGACTAAAACATTATGAAGTCTGCTATCCATCAGTGGTACTGAAATATAAAATTAAAAGGTCCAGTGTGTAAGATTTTCTCCAAGTTAAAATCCTCTCCATGGCATTGTTTGGGAGGAGCTGAATTATCCGCAGAGGTCTCGTCCTCTCCAAAACAGATGGACTACGTGATTAAAAATGGTTAAAACCCTGGATGAAGCAGTTTCACGTTACAAATCAGTGTTTCTCCGATGCCGTTCGGCACATCACAGATGAGCGACTAGCCCAGCACCTGCTAATTTGTGCTCACCTTTTTTCTCCAGGAACTAATGATCCAGACGTTCAGGTGATTTTTACCAGGAGTCAAATTATCCACTGAGGTCTCTTCCTCTCCTAAACAAAGGGACCTGGTGATTTAAACTCGGGAAACACTGAATAAACCATTTTCATGTAAAAAAAAAAAAAAAAAAAAAAAATCACAAAGGGGCTGCTTACTATGGTGGCTGATGCAAAAATACAAAATCCACAAAAAATGTGAATGGCCCTATGGTTTGTCCATTCTGGGCTACTGTAGAAACGGTAGACGATGACCAGCTCTGTGTAGATTTAAACAGCTCATTCTGAGGTAATGAAAACACAGCAATTCTTTTTTCAGGCGATGATACACTTAAGAAAACATACTTATTTTATTACATTAATTTCTGCCAGTGTATCAGTGTGGCTTATGTAACATCATAAGCCACACTGATACACTGGCAAACAGGCCAACAACAAGCATGGCCCAACCATGTGTATCACTTTTTAGTGTCCCATGGAAACAGTTTCTGTTGTCTTGTCAGCTTCTCAAAAGCTCTTTCTAAATGCTGCACATTTGTTGTGAACTAAAATGGGTGGAAATGTCTCTTTATTTGCTTGTGTTTATCTCTTTGCTGAGCTCTCAGGGCCACCGCACAGTGAACCTGTGTTATAGTGTCCATTATAAACAACTCAGACAGGTTCCTTAAGCATCATATTGCAGCTGAGATGTATAGTTGTAGATGGTTACTTGTCATGGGATGGCAAAAGGTAAAAACAAAGCATAAAAAACATTACATTGGTATGATTGTCTAAAAGATATAACAGACTCATAAAGACGTTCTATCTCTAAATCATCCATTATGATGTGAACACTGTGGCGCTACAATAACTGCTCCCAACATCAGAGTTCCACAGGTTGCATTTTAGAGTAATACAGGCTGAGACAGACCGGGGAGAAATAAAAGTAGACAGAAAATACCTGAATAAATCAAATATAACAAATGCACAGGCTTCAGACAGAAGGGGGTCACTGAATGGATTGATCTTAATGAAAATGATGAAAATCATATGCTCTGGCTCATACTGTCTAAGAAGTCCAACATCTCAGTTAAATTGGGATGTGGAGCACTCTCCATTAAAACACCAACATGAGGAAATAGTTTGTATCAGAAATTAACTGGTATTCTTTTCATTGTGTAGGAACAATGTTGGATTCATGTTGCTGCCCTTTAACTCTGTTAATGTGATGAACACATTAAGCAACGCTCAAAGAACATTCCTCACAGTACAAGCAGAAATAAATATCTTTCACTGAGGTCAAAACATTGATGAAATGACGAATGAATGAATGACCGCGGAGCTCATGCTGCCAAATGTGTCACCATTATACAACATGTTACTATCCAGCACAGATTGAGTGGACTGCGAGCAGTGGAAGAGGAAAAAAAACCCACACCGGGTCTATTTGTGTCGACACTTGGCTAAGAACATATAGTCATAGTGTCACAGGGAAATGGAGTCTTTCACAGTGGGGGAGAATCGATTATAGGCTGTTACCTGGCAGAAGTGCTGTTGTGAGGGGAGGTTTGGGGAGGGAGGAGGGAAACATTGATAGACAGTGTTGTTGACATTGAGCGGCTCCATTGACCTACTGCTTTGTTAGAAGTCCACCTGTCAAAGGTGTATCTGCACACGGGGCGCCTGAACAGCTCCCTGAAAATTGAACAGGAATTGGGGGGTGCCATACCGATCCATTTATCACACCTGTGAAAATATGTTGTGTTTCCGGCTGCCTGTCTTTATGTACACTTTCAATTAGTGCACAGAAACAACTTGGTTGAAACCCAGAACTCTTGGAAAAAGTTTATGCTTGGCTGAGGTGGAAGAGTTGGTGTATTGATAGAAGCAAAATGTGACAAAGTGCAATGGAAACAGCAAATTAATCATGAGGCATATCCTCCTGAGACCCTGCGTCCTCATATGAGGATACTGTATTAGTTTTTTATACTTATCAGGTGCTGCTGATCCCAAATAGTTAGGAGAAATTAAAAATGCATACCAAACAAACATTCAGGTCTCAGGAGGATATGACCTAAATGCCCATTGAAGGTTCTGATTGACTAAAGTGACAAATAATAGCGATGAAGAGACAGCAACGTTCTGCAAGAAATTAATACATGAAACAAACATGGAGGCCACTGGTGCTCTTTCAAGTTTTACACTTCCCCTGGTTTAATATTTTGCACATTTCTGCACATAAGATATTGCACATATGTATTTTTTCTATTAAGTATCGACGTTCTTGACTTTTGTACTTGCTTTTATTTTTATTTTCTCTCATGTTTATTGTTTTGCATCAATACGCCAAAGTAAGTTCCTTGTATGTAAAAATCTAGTTCCTGGCCCCTAGGAAAGCAGCTCAGCCTTGCTTCTAATTTCCCCAGTAGCCACTTACGTTACTGCAAATCGCCTCCGGCCCAAAAAAGCATTTTTCCTTATAGACCACCATTATAAAAGAGATGCCTGTAAAACTGTTGATAGGACACTTCAAACTGCAGACAGGCTCAATTATGACCTCCTCTATTATCAATTTTTGATCCATGAATTTTTTATATTTGTAGACTTTACTCAAACCTAGAAAAGCAATTTAAAAATTTGTGATTTCATCAAAATAAACACGTTCTCAATCTGACCTCATTACATACTGACCGTCATGGACTTTCCACATTGACATTCTGGGACACTACATCAAGTTCTGCCTGTTACATGCATTGTCTTCTTTCAAAATACACTTCTGTTTTCACTGGACATTTACAGTTTACATACAGTCTCTTTCAAAATAAACACAAACACTGCCAACACATCCACTCAACCCGAGGACACTGGGTTGCTCTTCCTGGGTATCGGGAAAAGCAGATTGGCACCAGCTGAATTTCCTCTGACCTCCCTCAGAGGTTTTCAGCAGACTGATTTCACCTTTGTTCCATTCAATCATTGCAAGTTTGAGTCAACAAAGCTAATTTCAGGAGTCTAAAAACAGAATCCTGCAGATAAAGCGTGCTCATGACAATCGGAAGAATGGAATAATACACATGCTTTTTTAATCTAAAAGAGATTAAATAACATATGTGACTCATTTTCATTTTTAATGCATCGTTTTCATAATGTATGCATGCAGTAATGTGGGACTCGAATAATCTAATCAGGGAATTTATGTATTGCGAATTACAACGCAGTATATCATTACCGTATCTGACAGAGAATTAGACAAATGAAGAGCGTGAAGTGAAGGATTTGACCCACGCTCAGGTAATTTTTTTTCCAGCATTCACATTCCTTACAGCTACAACAATTTATTCACACAATCAGGATAAAATTGACATTTAAATCACTAAGATGGTTAAATGAACTTATCACTTCCATTATGAATATCATTAAGCACGAAACGAGTGGAAAATGACAATCAGAAAAACCACCTATTTAATAATGAATGTTGCAATTAAGCCACGGCGTGAGCTTCCTGCTGGTCCGTAACAAGATGAGCGTAGGGAAACTGACAGGTGGACCGCATGCAAATATCAACCAGAACCGTCGGCTACAATTCCTGCACTTCTTTTTCCATTTCTTTTGTCACGGTCTGGTGGATCTACCGCACACAGCGAACATACTAAGAAAAGGCTGTTAAGGAAGAATGCATGGCAGGTCAGCATTCAGATCCACTCCTCCTCAGATTTACCTCTGAGTCACACAGCAATGTAGTAATGCACCGTTACAATGCTGACCCTGGAAGCTGAAGAAGATGGAGCATCATTTGTTTGGTATTCAGGGGGAAACGTGGCGCAGTGAAGTGGAGCAGGGTTGTTGACAGCAAACAAACACTAGTGCAAGTATGTGGCTGTCAGACCTCATTGACCGCTGTGATCAGCATCAGATTGACACTGTACATAAAACACTGTAAATAAACATACAGTCTGCAGCAGAGACACCAGCTGATTGAGAGAATAGGAATGTCTTATTAAATCAACTCAGCTTGCCAACAACATGCAACTGTTATCAGATATCGTACTGAACATTTTTAGTCTACAGCTGTCTTTGACTCAGTTTGTCAGGGGGTTACTGCTTGAGTGTGAATTCAGCAGCAGCATTTTAAATAGCTAGATATGCTATTAACTTACAAAGAGTGGCGCAGGAATGAGTCCTAAAACTTGGACATGACTTATGTTTGAGATAAAATACATGAGTAAATACCCCACTCGTAAATTGGGAGCCCTTTAGGTGTCTCAAAGACAGTTGTGAACCAGTGGCTAAATGAGACAAGAACTTCGTGACCCTGAGCACGGCTACAGACTTGCTGTGGCAACACATTCTCACTCCAACCTCGTAATATATCGAAGTTTGGTCATGGACTTTCCACGTAAAGACATGACGTGAAAGGTACCCTGGGTGAGTTGGTTGTTGACGTTCTGGGACGCCGTGTCAAGTTCTGCCTGTTACATGCACTGTCTTCTTTCAAAATACACTTCTGTTTTCGCAGGAAATTTAATGTTTACATACAGTCTCCTTCAAAATAAATGCACTACGTCGGTACAACAATGCCTTCAACAACAAAGCCCAATGGTTTGGCTTAGGAAAAAAGAACAGTGTTCTTTTTGCTTTAGAAACTCTCTTGGGTGAAAGTCAGTGTTTGTTGGACTCATCCACCACCCTTTCGCCCGCTGCAGTCGGACTTTCACCGCTTTAACTTTCGTCCTTGTACCACCACGTTTCCCCCTGATGCCACCTAGCACCGTTAAACCACAACTGCAACTGGCCGTGTATCAAGCCGACGTTAAAGGACGCCTTTTTGCGTTGGTTTCTGATGCTGTAAGTCACTGCCCAAGTGCCGGATTTCGACGACTTCGGAGTGAGACTGGGCTCGTTGCGGTGGCGATGTTGAAGTCATGCAAACATGGTGTAGTTTGTGTGTAGTCCAACATTAGCTTTTAACTTTTGGCGATTGCATTTGCGCTTCAACAATCAAGAGGTGTTGTCATCTTTGAGTCCCAAGGTGGCGTTGTCGGCTTTAAAATAAAATCTGTTTAAGCACTCTCTAGATTTAAACTTGGTTACATAACTTATTCTACAAGATAGATATTTGTCAGCACGCTGCCTACAAGCTGACATAATCTCAATCTCATTTGGGTTCTGCAGAGTCAAAAAACAATTTACAATCCTAAAAACATGTATGGATGGATTAGCATGCTGCCTACAAGCTTGTGTAACCTCGGGCTTATTTGGAGTTTGCACAGTCAAAAGACAGTTTACACCTATCTTATTAGCCAAGACGCTGACATGACCTCGATCACATTTGGGGTCTTAAAGACAACTCACAGTCTGACCTATTCTAAAAGGTAGATATTAGTTTCCGCGCTGCCTGAAAGATAACCCCAATCTCATTTGGGTTCTGTAGAGTCAAAGGCCGACTTATAAACTTTCTTATAAAAGGTATTTGTCAGCACGATGCCTCGAAGCTAACGTAACCTCAATCTCATTTGAAGTGTACGGGGTCAGGAGACAGCTTGCTGCCTGGCTTTCAATTTGGTGCTTGTCAAACTTTTTCTTATGTGTTTTTTTTCCATTGCTTTTTTATTTGAAGTAGCCGAGGAGTTCAAGAAGGGATTCAGTCTATAGTGTGAGAGATTCAGTTAGAGCTGTGTGAGAGTGAAACTGAGACACAGTGCAGAGAACTTCAAAACAAGTGAAACTCAACATACCAGATGAAGTTTGTTTGAAAAAATACTTTTTGTTTGTTGCTTCATTTATCATCATCTCAGGCTTCACTGGTGTCTTTAAGTAGGCAGTTACCTAGGGATGCACTGATATGGATTTTTTTCAACTGACATTGATAACCTTTAATTACCTGCTTCTCATGGCCTCCAGGTTGGGAGAAAGTTACTGCCACAAGCGAGGGAATTCAAGTATCTTGGGGTCTTGTTCACGAGCGAGGTTAGAACTGAGTGTGAGATGGATCGGTGGTTTGGTGCGGCTTTAGCAGTGATGCGACGCAGTGCTGGACCATTGTGAAGCTTTCGATATACTGGTCCATCTTCGTCCCAACCTCACCTACGGTCATGAGCTCTGGGTAGTGACTGAAAGAAGGAAATCACGGATACAAGTGGCCGAAATGAGTTTCCTCCGTGGGGTGGCTGAGCCTTAGAGATAGGGTGAGGAGCTTGGACATCTGGAGAGAGCTCGGAGTAGAGCTGCTGCTCCTTTCACTTGAAAGGGGTCAGTTGAGGTGGTTCGGGCATCTGATCAGGATCCTCCTGGGTGGTGTTCCGGGCACGTCCCACATCCTGTTGTCTTCCTCTGGAGCTGTGAAAGATGTCCACACAGCGACATGTTTTGCCCTCTACACGGCGTGCTGCAGTTGTTCTTCTTCTTTTCTGTGTTTATTGGCGGCTCGTTAACCAAGTTTAAAAGGTACATGTTAAGTGTGTAGATGCTGTCCTTGTTAAGTCAATGAAAGCAGTCTGGCTTGGTATTATCGGCGCTGTTTATCGGCTATAATTTTAATTATCTGAACAATGCATAATAATAAAGATGTCTCATTATCGGCTGATAATTTATCGTCCTGATATATGTCATGCATCCCTACAGTTACCTTATGATGCTGTTTCAGGGACAGAAACCTCATCAGTGTAGGTAAGGGGATGGAAAATAAACCTATAAGAACTTATAGGGAGAAGGACATGACCAGCAAGTCCTTAGCTGACTCATGCTGGAAATGAAGGCTAAATATTTTTGTCTCTGAAAGCTGCTACAGCTAAAACAATCAGCCGAAGGGGGGCACGTCGCATTTTGTGTCGTTTCATTACATTTTAAATTGACTTTAAGGATATTTATTTATTTTATTCACCATATCAATATAAATTAATTTGCAAGACATGATCTGCGCTGAAGCTAATTAACCTGCAATTTACCTCAAGGGTATGTCGAACAAATAAAGACATGGAGACGTTTTCAAGGACAGTTTCCCTGTTAATGTGTTCCATGTTTTCTTCTTTTGTCTTTCATTTGTTTTATCCTTATTCTGAATATATCTGCTGATGTAATTAACCTTTTGTTTTTAATTCGACAATTAACTATTGCTTTTAATGTGACAAGATGTTTTGGATTAGGCTGTAATGGTACTGTACTGTAGTACTATCGTAGCACAAGCATAGCTATGGAAATCAATGCTATTCTAAAAGGCCTTTAAAAGTGCTGTTTTTTGCAGATAAGATATAAAACAGGTGCTTTTAACATCTCACAATGCCTGAACACGACGGAGATGTTAAATATGTGCCCATATAGAACACAATAGACATAATTTGACATACACTACATTGAATATAATCTCCTTTTTAACTGGCAGGCTCTTGTGTGTGTGCTAATAGTTCCTGATATGGGCTTTAAGCATAGTCGAGAAAAAAAGGAGGGAAATGGAAACGAGAAGAAGAAACAAGGAGATATAGAACAGATGAGCGGGCACACACACACACACACACACACACACACACACACACACACACACACACACACACACACTCACAGTCGCACACACAATCGTTCCAGCCACAAAAGGTTGAGGAACAGTGCACGTCCTTTCTTTATAAAACATTCACAACTTCTCAGCAGTGGGATAGTCAGTAAGACGCTACACTAAAGAGACACTGTAACCTTTTCCTATCTGCTCTTGCAGACCTGTCTGAGAGGCCCATTTTCTCAGCGGGGTTCAGCCATGAGGAGGCGGCAGTGGCAGGGAGGGTTTGCCCGGTTACACTCTTCATCCTGAATGTTACTCACATTATGCTAAAGGGGTTAGCTTTAACCTTCCACATACTCAAACTCATACACACACTACGAATCTTCTTAGGAAACTGCCGGGGCCTGCACATCCCTAGAGATGACTGTGAATAATTGATTTTAACCAGGGAGACGTGTGCAACCCCCCCCCCCCATTTCCATATAGAGGAGAGTCTTGAGGAGGTGATTCAATAGTTGACTGATACTTGCAACACTCTGGAAAAGTTGGAGGAAGTGTAATTTGTAGGTCTACGTTGGGTCCCCGAGGATGTTGGGAAATAAGTTTTATTGAGAAATCTGGGCGTAATGAAATGATTCATCTCTGTGCAGGTTGATTCAGATGTAAATATTTAGAGTAACACAGAGCTGCAATATGCTAACAGACGACATACGCCAGAACCCTTTAAGAAACGTGAGTGCTTTCATGTTTAAGGATTTCCACCGGGACGTTTTCTGCCCTCAGGAACACTCGTGCAAAGAAGATTTTCACCAGTGTCACGGTTATCTAATCAGATTTCACCTCACTCTCACTGAACTTGGAGTTTGCTTAACTTTTTTCAAAAGGCTAAATTCCCTCGTGGTTTCTCTTTCCACAGCCTTCAGTGTTGTCTTTCATTTCTGGGTCATGAGAGGGAAAACAGACTCAGGCGTTTTTGATGTGTCGAAACGGTTCCTGTAGAAAAGGTGTGTAAACACTTCGGCAGCTCACTCAGGAGGTAAACATGACGCGGCTTTCTTACCCTAGTTTCCACAACTTTGATGTTTGGGAGATGGCATTAACATTCTGGAGGGAGAGCGAGCTTGGCGCTTGTGTTCAGATATCCCTCAAACTACGGGCTCGAGGCAGGAGAGTCTACCAGGAACGCTGCTCTGAGTCCTGAGTGTGGCTCCTTTTATTCTGTGGCTGTTCAGACGCCTCTGGCTGTTGGTAACACGGTCAGTCTGACATCACACGGGTTTGTGGGAGAAGCTGAGAGCGAACGTGTGACAGCTTTCTGAAAGATGATGTCTCTTATGTCTGTTCAATATCATTTCACCGGGAGTGGTCTCACTGCTGTGGCTCTGCGAGGACTGATGTGCATCCATATCATTTAAAATCTGATTGATGCACTCTTAATGGAACATTAAGTTTTCATAAAATGGCTGGGGGATAACCCTGCACTGGCCGGCAGCACAGGGTTTTCTGATTTTAATGAGTAGCAGCCTGTGTGATATATGCACACTGTTATCTTTGCATTAAAAACTGCTCACATAGCACTGCGGTTAGCCTGGGCTCATTTGCCTCCGAGTCAGCTGCAGCGCTGATGTGCCCATTTGTCCAATGGCCAATAATTAATATAAGGTTGATCAAAAACTGGAAACCTTAACAGTTTTTATTTTACCATCGAGGAGACTTTAGTTAAACAGCTTAAATGTCCTCAGGGCAGTGAAATGGTTTGGCCTCTTATGCCAACAGCACCAGTGATTGTTGCAGACTGCCAAGAACAAGAACGTCAGTGTTGAATGATTCTGCAAAACAGGATGATGTTCAATGACACAGCCTCCCATGGTACTGTTAATTAGTTCCATGATGTACAAGGACTTTTGTAAAACATATTTTACGCACATTTCGAAGTATCAAATCAGAAAAGCTGTATGGAAACAGTAAAATTTAATAACACGTCCTCAAGTGTGCAAAACTGTGCTCACTTGACGTGGATTTTGCCCTTGTCAAAAGAATTTGGTGCGATAGATTTGTTAGGGAAACACCTTTGCTTTTTAACTCTTGCAACACATTCTCACTCCCAAATATCGACAAATTTCCGTTTCCGACTTCTGTTTATATATAAGTAAATATGCTGAACCATTGCGATGGATTCAGACTTTGCAGTGACGGCACTTATGTTCTGACTTGTTAGTTCACCGCACGGACCATTTAACCTGGCAACAACTGCAGCTGGCTCAAACGTGATTGGTCAATATCACGCGGACTACAAACAGCCTACAACCGGAAACCAGGGCTCTTCCGCTCTTCTTCCGGAGGCAAGATCTCCGGGGTTTGCTGACAGACTCTACATTCACTGAATGTAGAGTCTGTATATAGAGACTAGACTGTGGTAGACTAACTGAACATGTCAGTTTTGGACGTTCAAGGACGGTGTGTCAATTCTCAATTTTTAAAGGAAATTTAGTTTCCTTTTGTTTGATGCATGCAGTCTTTCGAAGTACACACACTTATAACGTAGTTGAAAAATGTCTTTTAAGTTCAGGCAACAAACGTGTGTGGTTAGATTCATAAAAAACACCACGGTTTGGCTTAAAGACTGACTTTTGGTTTCACATGGGAACAGTGGTTCACACGAGTGAAATTCCAGACTTTGTTCGACCCATCCACCTCATGCAGATTTTCAAACTCTCAGAGCTTTAAAAAATGCTGCGTCTCATACCACCGCTCAGGCCTGCCGTCAGGGTGGACTTAAAGGGTACAGATGACCCCAGCCTAAGGCTCATAAAAAGGTGACCTTTAAATTGGATCACGTACAATTTACATACTGACTTAAATCACTGAGAATACAATTTATATGTATTTACGTGATAAATGTATTTTTTATCATTAAACCACATTTCAACATGCCATCTCATCCCCCCCCCAGGTGATTTTATGACTGATCAGGTGTTTCCTCTGTAGGTGTCTTCCTGTGCATTAGAACTGTAAGTGAGACTTTTCTGTTGCAGCGATACTTATCTAGATAATAAAATAAAAACACGAAGGCTTCATTGTCTGAACTATTGTTAACCAGATGCAACACACCTTATTATCTTACACAACAGCAGCGCATTACAGCTTCATCCCTCACGTTTTTACCTTTCACAATAAAAGCTCAACTTACGTCTTGCCAAGAGGTAACACAACAAAATAGCTTACAGAATCATTAAATTCATTTGTTTTCATCTCCGGACAGAATGAAACATGGCTGATAATGGCTGACATGAAAGAACAATTAAAACTTGCCCAACTGAAACAGATTCTTGAAGACCTCACTCTGTTTTTTCTCGTAGATCGCCAAGGAGACTTGTTTTGTTTACGGTTTGCAACCTCTGCTTATTCTACTCTGTTTAACGGTAGATTACATCCATGTGTCAACTGACCATGTACTGCCAGCTTCTGAGCTTCGGAGCTTATTCGAGGTAATTCGCATCCAAGCAGTTGATGAGAAGGCATCTCATTTGCAGTTGTTTTGTGGGACATTTCAAGAATTTGCTTAAAGTTTGTCTGACAATTTAATGGAAATGTGGTTAATGTTTCCAAACGTGTTACAGTAACGGTAAGGGAAAGATCATGGTCATGGACCAGGGTATTGATACTGAAAGGTCTTAGGGGTGCTTAGCTTAGGGCAACAAAAAAAGCTTATCTTGGGTGCGTCAGTACAATGGACAAACCAAGACAGAACAACAGGGGAGATAATCGCACACCAGTGCAGCTGGGCTGGACTAGCCTGGGGCCGTTTAGTGGCCGTTTTGGTAAGAAACCGGAACCAGGGCGAGAGAGACAGGATCCGGAATTCGATGGATGCGCCTTTCCGTCAAAATAAAAGCACCAAGCTAATAAAAATGCGGTGAAATTTTTTAATTTAAAGAATATAATTTACAAGAAAAGCCCCAAGCCGTTAAGTTAACCTTTTTCTTCTATTGTAAATCGATGGTGCGCCCGAATTTAAAGTTTTACTTTGGTGAACACTTTAACTTTGGTGAATTTGGTGAATTCCGGATCCGCTCTCTAGACCGGAACCAGAATCCAGACAAAATTCAGAGTGAATGGAAACCAGGCTCTTCGCCATACGTGAAGAGCCTGGTGACGCGAGGCTAGGGCTGGACAGCCACAAAAAAGGTTCAAAGGCTGAGAACATCCGTGCACAAAAAGAAGAGTGCTCAAAGTGCAAAAAAGAACAAAAAGTGAATAAAAACAACAGCAAACATTTCAGTCCTTGACTATCATCAGTGTTATTGACATGAATGCTTCACAGAGCAGATATAGACACACACAGATTACCACCAGGTGTGATGGTACCACTGATTAGATGAGATCAACTCTGAGGAGCAGAGGCCTGACTCCCGAATCACAATGACCTGTCTAATGAATATCATACAAATCACACCATCCTCAAACACCAATGTGTGATAGCAGAACATACAAATGTACAAAAAACACAACTATACATAGAATTTAAGAACAGAATAGAGCTTCTATGTTCGTTGATGCTGCTGGTTTTGCCTGTATATTGCAGAACACAGGGACATGAAAGACGGTAAATGACGTTAGTGGGAGACAATTTCATAATCTTGTATTTTTTTGTGGTAATATGAATGACAAAAGTATTGGCTTTCCTATTATTTTGGCAGGAAGTCCAATGGTGGCAAGGGCAGAAGCCCATCAGGCCGTCCATACTACCTCCTTCTGCAGTATGAGAGGTGTCTGCATGCACCAGCATATCACGGAGATTGCGGCATCTGGAATGGGTAAATTACAAAACAAATTTAGACCCACATCATCAGCAGATAGAGAATAATAGAACAGAAACGTCTGCTGCTGTTTTTATTCACTTTGAGCACCCTTCTCTTTTTGTGCACGAATGTTCTAAATAAATTTACATTTTTTGGCATTGATCTCATCCTGTGAACCTTTTTTCTGGCTGTCCAGCCCAGTTGCATTGGTGTGTGGGTATCTCCCCTGCCGTCCTTTCTAGGGTATGGATACTAAATAGTTACATGAACTACGGACCCAGTCAAAAACCAAGCTAGGAGCTAAATTAACAACTTTTTGTGAAGTTCTTGTTTGTGTTCCCACTGCATCTGAAGATTAAGGAAGTAAGTAGAGCACAGTTTGCAGGCAAAGTTCCTGAGATCCTGAAGTGGCTCCTGAGCTTGTGGTAAAGTTCCTGCAGTGCAAATAGGCCATCGTTCAGGGAAGGATTGCAGTTGCGGTTATTGAAACAACCCGGTCTCACTCCGAAGTTGTCGAAACCCAGCACTTGGGCAGTGACTTGTAACATCAGACACTGACGAAAAAAGCAGTCCCTTAACGTTGACATGATACACAGCCGGTTGCGTTATAGTTTAATGGTGCTCGGCGGCGTCAGGGGGAAACACGCCGAGACATGGACAAAAGTTAAGGCGGCAAAAGTCTGAGTAGGGTGGGTGGAAAGGGTGGTTGATGGGTCCAGTCATTCACCTGGGAGAGTGGTGTTTGTGTCCTGTAAGATTATACAGCCAAATCCAGTTTTTTTTTTTCCTAAACCCAACCATGTACTTCAGATGTTGGAGAAAAAAAAACGTCAATTTGTATTGTTGTACTGACGTAGTGCATTTATTTTGAAAGGGACTGTATGTTAACGATAAATTTCCTGTAAAAACAGAAGTGTATTTTGAAAGAAGACAATGCATGTAACATGCAGAACTTGACACGATGTCCCAGAACATCAACAACCAACGCAACCAGGGTACCTTGCATGTCGTATCTTGATGTGGAAGGTCCATGACCAGATGTCCATATGTGACGAGGTCGAAGTGAGAATGTGTTGATTGAAAATGTGAATGTCAACCGGCAGATCTTTGTTGAGAAACAAACTGTGTCTCTCTCATGAAAGTCAGACGTGTTACATGTCAACCTGCAACCCCAACCTTCACTGCTTTACTTAAATGCTTCCTGAATTGGGACTGAATGTTGGGAGTAGATGTAAATACTGGGCTTGTCCTCCTCAAATGTTCTTATTCACCGTTTGTGGGATTTCTTCATATTTTTGTGAGGCACATTTAATGATTTCATCTTTTTCCAACCTTCCTGCCCATCAGGAGCTGTCAAGTCTGTCAGTTTTGTACATTTGCTTTGTTGAATCCCTCTGGTGACTTTTATCGTCCTCAGTCACTAGTCAACCCTGTCAGATGAACAGGGTTCATAACTGTGCCCAGGAACAGTACCTGAACCGTCATACATTCTGTAAATGAAACATTTTTAATCTTGTAAAACAGTTTTTTACAACTACGGTGTTGTTCATCCTTTCAGCAAATAAATATCAACCAGTGGATGTGATTCAAGTGTTACATACTGTGAGCTGTATGCCCAATAAGAAAATAAAAAACTAGAATGAATGCACTTTGACAGACGTAAATATCAAGGCAAAACAGCAGACTTAAAATATTTTGAATGATGCCATTCTCTGTGTTCAAACTTAAAAGACTGCAGTCTCTCTTTTTCTTCCCCTCACAATAGTACCTCAAATATCCTCAAAGTCTCAGACTCCTACAAAGGCTTGCATGATTTTTATTTGGAAGATCAAGAGCCTGTTACTACTGGGAGGACCCAGCCTGCATCTGTTTGCCACCAGGGGTTGCTATTTCGTTTCTTCCCCAAATAAAGAGGTTTTCTTTGTTTCCAAATCCAATCTTTTTTCCTCCTACACCTCCTCCCGGCGGAAGCTCCCCAAATAGCAAAGCAGCACTTCAAACAGACACCGACATCCTCTGCAAACCATCGACGGGGTCCAGCTTGGGGCTGCCCAGCAAGGAGAGGAGGAAGGAAAGGGAAGGGGGGCGTATCGTGGTTATAAACACAAGCCAAAACACCTAGGGAGTACATGGTTGGGCCTGCAGTGCAGCTTATGTTGATCCTGCAGCTTCATTCAGAGGCAGATTCAGCACAGGCGCCCACTGGCAAATCCATAATTCCCTCGCAGACTGGAACTCCTCTTTCCACAGCCAGAAACTTTTAAGAATGGCAGCACCAGGCCGTCCATGTTTGGTAGAGGAGAAAGGCATAATCTGAATAGAGGGATGATGCCAGTTCTCCCAGCGGAGGGTGTCTGGATGTGTAATGGGATTGTAGGATGGTGGGAGTGATCCATGGTAGAGCTTAGTCAGTAATGGCAGAGGATTTTTTCCCCAACATTTCAGACTCCAAAAACATCCTTGTTGTCATGCAGACATTAAATGCATCACCTAACAACATTAACTATTTGTAATGCCGAGCTTTAATGACATAAGTCTGCTCAGGGGTTTGTGAAATGACCACATTTGTCACTCCTGCTTCTCCCAAGCAGAGAGAGAAAGCTTTTCCCTCCATCTATCCCCTTCAGTCTCCAGCTCTCTCTGGCTCCATGCTTATAATCCTGGAGCAGCTCAATGGGCGCGCTGTATGGGCCATTATTCACTCCAATACTTTTTCTCTGTGCTGGTCAATAGCCAAGGATGTAGTCAGAATTGAAAAGGTTTATTTGTTCCACGGGGGCAGACAGATCTGACCACAGGGGCAGCAACACAACAAGCCCCCATCTTATGTGCTCTATAGCTTTCTTTCCAGAGAAATGACACAGAAAATATCCCTCTATTTTTCACATATGCCTTTTTTTATATATATTTTTGTCATCAAGGCAGTTTGTATGTCGCAATTTATTTTGAAATATGGTAAATCCTCAGAAGTAATAACTTCTGGCAGGTAGCCTGACATGAAATTGCAGTCTTTTTCTCCCTTTCCCTTTAATCTGCAACAATTCAATCAGGCAGCTTGAGTGCGAGCCTGGGCTCTTCTCTGTGCTTTGTCCTCGTTACAATCTCGTCAAGCCTTTTCTCTTTGCTTATCGGAGGATGAGATGTGGCCAAAAAAAATAAAAAATGAAGCAGGAGAGTGAGGATTTTAGGTTTTTCCGATTACTGTCAGTTGAACTGAGAATGACGGTTTTTAAATCTGTCAAGCCGAGTCATCATGAGAAATCAGAAGGTACAGCCCCGTCATGTACCCCCAATTTAATTCAGACTAACAAAACAGCATTTCTGTCAATAGTGATAAAATATAAGACATTACTCATGGTAAGAAGTTTCCTGTTGTTTTTAAGGCTGCTTCCACACCAAACCCTGTTTGGTTCAGTTCAATTGAACTCAAGTTTGTTTGCCTCATAAGTGCAGTTCATTTGGGCAGGTGTGAACACAGCGCTGAAAATTAAATAAAAGAGGGAGACAGGTTTTCCTATTTTATCTTATTTTGTTGCTCCCATCTCAAACACGGAGGTCTCCCTCTCGCGGAGCACCCACGGCGCATGCCCGGCTTGTTAAATAGCCTGTAACCATAACAACTGTGTGACACAAACTCAGTGCTTTAGTCATTAAATAATGTCGGGCTCGGTTCGGTTTCGGACATAACAAAACAGAATGACTGTCGGGTTTGGACAGAAATATGC
>NC_065513.1:35956534-35997224 GCF_006386435.1 Epinephelus moara | reverse complement strand
AAGTGTACTCTTCTTCAACGTTTGCTTTACTTCCTGGATTTTTCCCACATGGAAATTCTGACCAATCAAGAGCAGCTTTCTCATGCAAGGCATTTGATCTGGTCCGCTTGTAAATGCTGCCGTGAGAACACGAACCAACTCTAGGCAATTATGGAACTTTGTAACAAAATTAGTCCCTGATTCAGACCAAAGCAAGACAACTCTAGGTCTGAAAACACCTGAAGTGTTGGTAGGCGCAATGATAAAAAATGTTGATGTAATCCAAGTACTCTCAATGTAAGTAGACTGAGGGTTTTAATGTAAACCCAATGTGCAGTTAGTTCACTTAGGCTGTCCTCTGTCATGTTGTCTTCAAACAGCTGTAGTGGATTAATATGTGGATGGCAAAGCTAAAAATTTACTGCAGTAATATGAAGCTGTTGTGACATAAAAAATTTAAATAAATAAATAAATAAAGCTGCGCCAACCAATATTTTACATTGGTAATTTGTGTGTGTAAAAAATCAAGGAAGCTAACACAAGGAAAAGGCTGGAGCGCATGAACACACTAGGGTGACGATGACAATCTGGCAACTGAATGGGGGAAACACTGGACTTTAAATACACATGGGCTGATAACTACACACAGGTGAGTGGAACAAGACACAGGTGAAACACATGAGGTAATCATCAAAGGCGGGAAAACTCAGGAAGTAAAAGAAACACTAAACACAATGAGAACACATTTCAGAATAAAACAGGAACTGGACACAAACACATGAACATGAGCTTGACAGAATATCACACAGTTTCAAGGTGGACACCCAAGATTAATGTAACCAATTCAGTATCTGACCAAATATCTCCCCTTCTGGTCCTCAGTTACAGCACTGAATAATAATCAGAAAAGTGTTTTTGCAGAACATTATGATGTCACAGTGAAGATAACCTTTGACCTTTTGGATATTAGATGTCATCACTTCATCCTATTAGACATATGTGAGAAGTTCTGCTGCAATTAGCACATGAATTCTTGAATTATAGCCATAAACATGTTTTGTGACCTCTGACCACCAAAATGAAATTAGTTCATCCTTGTGTTTGTGCAAAATTTGAAGAAATTACCTCAAGGCTTACCTGAATTATCAGGTTCTTGAGAAACTTACGTGTGAGGTAACAGTGACCTTGATCTTTGACCTTCAACTACCAAAATCTAATCAGTCCAACACTATACCACAGTCAAAGTTATTATGGACATGGAACATTTTAGCAAACTAAGGAGCCAAACATATCCTGTAGGATAATATTTGATGGGCGGCCAGGTAACAGTGACCTTGATCTTTGACCTTCAACCACCATAATCTATTCACATCTGAGTTCGAGTTGAGGTTGGTGCCAAATTCGAAGTCCCTCAAAGCGTTTCTGAGATATTGTGTCTATTGGAATGGGACGGACAGGTGGATAACCCAAAAGCATAACGCCTCCTGCCTTGGCTGTTGTGGAGGCATAAAAAGTACAGGTAAATCCACTGTGCACTTCCTGTCCAGCACTATATGGCTGACAAAGTTAGCAACTAGCTGATGAACATGGAACATTTTAGCAAACCAAAGAGCCAAACATATCCCATAGGAGTTGGTGGAGACCAAAACAAGGTAAAAAGGAGTGTGAGTATTTGATGGATGGCCAGACACAAGACAAATAAACAAATAGATACTAATGCTTTGTGTCTGCTTGATGTGTGTGTAACAGGTGGACTCTAGTGATGTCTGCGTTGTGTTGATGTGAAGAGGCCCAGCAGTGGAAATCCTTGGAGGTAATCTCTGTTTATTTCTGACAACTCTGACAGCAAGAGGTAGAAACAAAATCCCCCGTCAATTACGACCATATAACTCGAGCCCCTACAGGAATATGTTAGCATATCATACAATAAGTTAAGGCTGAAAAATGAACCTATAAACAAACAAGGAAATTATGACAAGAGCAATGTCGCTTACCTCTCCCATGGAGTACAACAGCAAAAGGGAAGAGGCCAGGCGGGAGACACCCCTTTATAGGTGGGGTACAAAAACTGAGTATCAAACATTCCACATATTGACGATGGAGGCATTAAGTGTGTCAGGTAATAACAAGTGAAACAAATGTTGTGTAATTATAATACTTAATGTTACAAATGTACTTTTGACTTTGTTACACATATTACTTCTGTATAACTGAACCCTCTTACATGTAGACAGACAGCCGTTCATTATGAAGTAATAAAACTGTATGTCAGTGTGTGTTTACAGGTTGCTGGACTCCATCTAAGCAGTCAAAGAATTATTTAATGCAGGTTTAACGTTAAAGCATGAATCAAATCACACAGCCCTGGAATGAAAATCACCAAAAATAAAAACCCATAAAAACCTAACAGCTTACTTCAATCATGTTCCTCGTTAAGAAATGGCTGACAGGTCTTCTCGTAGGCACGGCAGTGTTTATCTTATCGCTCTGCTAAAGCAACAAAAATGCACTCTTACTGAAATCACTTACAAAATATAACTCAAAGGATTCATTCTGCTGCACAAGTAGTTCTGCACTGCTCAGTCAATAATAAATGACGGCGAAGTAGCTTTTTAGTGATTATTCGGAGACTATAAGCACTTGAATACACAATGAGTTTTAGGCTCGTATTTACAGCGTTCAGTATTGGAAAGAGAAACTTATGAGCAGATGAAGGCGGCGAGACTTTCCCGCCAGACTGCTGTAGGGCGACGCATGGTGAATGAGGGAAATTGAGGACTTAATGAGAGAAAGATTGGGCTCTTGAATCCACAGTGTAATCATTTGGCTTCAGAACATTTGGATTAGGCTGCCGAACTGGTTGGGGTAATTTGCTGGTCATTTTTTTTTCAGTTTTGGACGTGAGAAAAAAAACATGTTTATGTCCACTTTAACGTTTTGATATGGATTCAGGCACCTGCTGAGTTAATGTGGACATTAAATTTGGTTTTTAGATTTACTTGAGGGTGAGTAGACAAAATGTTTCAGGACTTGCTTCGCCTCTACTGGCATCATTACCAATTCAAATATAACTTTATATACAAACTGTGTGCTGTAAGTGTTTTTGCAGGTGGATATCACTTAGACTTTTCTTTTTCCTCCTCTCACCTGCAGTCACAGGAGCATGTAGTGACCGGACTGAGAAGGCGCTGGGGCGGCAGGATCAGCTGCCATCTAGTGCCATGCCTTAACACCAGCTCACCTCTAACATACACAGAAAAGTGTACAACCCGAACCTGAGAGACCTTCGCCTCACAGGGGGCAATCATTAAACATTTTCAGAGACAAAAGAGCTCTGTGACGCATTGGAGTCTGAACACTGCGGCCGCTGGATTCGGAAAGTGGTCTGACCTTCAAAGTTTCATCCTGTTGAGAGGGCTTTAGGTAGCCTGTTTTTGCGGAAATAAAAGGTGCCACTTGTCACCCGAGGATACAAAGTTGGTGGTGCCCTTTTGTGTCCAGCCAGCGGTTGTTGGACACTGCTGACACTGTCACACTGACCAATGGTCTGTTGAGCATTAGAAAATGCCAGCCAGCACTGAGGATGTTTTTATGTGTGGAGGGAGAATGTTGCAACTCAGTGACCGTGTAAAGGTGGAGTTTTGGAGAAGTTAAAGTTTATTTCGGGGGTTATATAACTGTCTCAGACACTGTAGATCATAACTTTAAAGCTGATCAGGGCCGGGCCGTGACAAAGCAGGTAAGCTAGCCAAATTCTTAACTGGGACACTAACACTTCCTGGGTGCTTTTATATACTAAGCTTTCTGACATCTAACATTTTTCACAGACTGCTTGGCTGTGTGGCTGGGATGAGAGCGGAGATATCCTTTTAACCCTGATGTACTGACCGCAGGCTCTCTTGAACAGCTCAGGAAACATTACAAACCTACAATAACAGATTTTTTTGGCCACTCAGGGACAGAGAAAACAAGCTGTGAACACAATATTGACCTCTCACCTAACTTGATATGGGAAACTTGCTGCAGAACAGTTGCTTACACATCCAGCAGCTACCAAGCATCCTTTTCATTCATTTAGAGTCGTGTTACTGGTCACCTGGTGATTGTAGAGCCAATATTCACTTTCTTTTAGCTCCATTTTTGGTCTCTGCCAACTCCTGAGAGGATTAACAGGTTCTTTAGCTGCAAAATATTCAGCTGTAATCACCAGCTAGTGCTAGATTGCCAGATAAAAATGTTGGCATTGTGCATTTCTGCAAACCATGACTACATTACATTCATTGATTTTATACATATCATATCAACATAACATATTATATGAGCTGACTTCAGGGGGAGGACGGGATGGGGGACGGTGTGACACCTAGGCGAGACACCTGCCAAGCCGAAAACCACTGCTTGAGACCAACAAACAACAAAACTGGTTGTGTTTTAGCGAGTCATTGCTGTGTTTCCTGTGGCTTTTTAGTCACCAAATGTGGGTGTTTTAGTGACCCATCTTTTAGTTTCCTTATTTTCAGTCAAAACTAACCCTTTTCCTGACAATACCCAAGTGTTTTTTGTGCCTAAACCTAACCACACATTAACCGGAACCTTGATGAAACCTAAAGTTTCAACCTATTTGCTATATAACATACAAATCCATGGTTTAGAGGTTCAACATTTTTTTCTGTAGGTAAGGTTGATTTTACAGTGGGTTTCTAGAGCTTTTTCAGCAGTGAGTGAACACATAAAACATAAAAGTTCAACACATTCCCATTCCGACCTCATCACATATCGACGTTTGGTCATGGACTTTCCACGTCCAGATAGGTGAAGGTACCCTGGATGCATTGGTCGTTGACGTTCTGGGACACCGTGTGAAGTCCTGCCTGTTACAAACTGTCTTTTTCAAAGTAAATGCCCTACGCAACCTGACTTTTTTTCCCCTCAAACAACTAACGCAAACGGTTCGGTTTAGAAAAAAAGAACAGGGCTTGGCCTCAAAATGTTACGTGGTGTTTGTTGGACCCATCCACCACCCCTCCCACCAGCCCTACTTGGACTTTCGCCTCCTTAAAGGATTACTTCGGTATTTTTCAACCTGGGCCCTATTTCCCCATGTGTATGTGTGCGTATGATTCATAGGTAGTGCGTATGATTCATAGGTACAACTCGTTTTAAAATTGGTTCAGTATTGAGGGAGGTGGATGCAGCTGGCAGCGAGATAACACTGGTGATCTGAACCGGTCAGTGGCGAAAAAAAGCACTTTTAATGCATGAACCGGTCAGTGGCGAAAAAAAGCACTTTTAATGCACAAACTTATACGGGATGCATTTGCCCCCATATCTACCGTTTTAGCTCATTTCGCGGCTCCCGGCTGCATCCGCCTCCCTCAATATTGAACCAATTTTAGAACGAGTTGTACCCATGAATCATACGCACACATACACATGGGGAAATAGGGCCCAGGTTGAAAAATACCGAAGTTATCCTTTAACTTGTGTTCTTGTCCCGCTGCATTTCCCCCTGTCACTGCCAATCGCTGTTAGACTATAACAGTGACCGGCTGCTTATCATGCCGACGTTAAAGGATGGTCAGTGTCTGACGCTGCAGGTCACTGCCCAAGTGCCAGATTTCAACCTCTTCGGAGTGAGACAGGATTGAAAAGTTGCGAGTCAAACAGCTAAACAATGACCTGAAAGTCACTACAAAGCTCTTTTGAGCAGGGAATATTCAAAACTTTATAATAATAAACCACTTTTACTGCTAAGATCCTCAAAACAGGTCCATGGACAGGACATCAGTCATATAGCTTTGACAAAGGAAGCTCAGTGTAAGTTCAATCAGGAAGACTTTCTTTGTGCTCATCCATTCACATTTCTCTCCCTCCCACTCCCACTGCTTCCTCTGATCAGCTGACTATGGGTGTTCACTCTTCTAGTTATCCAATCAAGCTTCGCCACTATGTCTATCAGCCAATCAGGATGCTAGGGCAAAATTTTAAATCTGCTCTCTCCTCTGTCATTTTAGGCAGAACTGTTGTGCCCTCCTCCACCCCGGTCACCTCTAGCCATCGTATCCAGAGTCCAGGATGACCTCAAAGGCCCATTCCTCTGCTCATCCACATCATCATCACTTCTCCATCTTCAACTCATCTCATCTTCACCACCTCTACCACCACCAGTGTCTAGACCCCGGGGGGTTCCCTATTTGACCATGGATTTATCATCCTCCTTAAATCAAAAAAGACTTTTCACATTTTCCATTCTTGTGCACATGTTAATAAATATTCTTTTTACTATAAAAACAAGTCTCCTGATTTAATATTTTTATCCATGAAGCAAGAACACCGAAGAAATCATGAAAGAAACATAAACACAGATGATTAAGGCTACAAGAGCAAAATCCAACCTCCGGGCCCCAGTCGGCCATGACTGGCCCTGTAACCGACTGAGTAAAAGAAGAAAGACATTTTAGAAACGTGTCTGACATGCAGACTCATACATTTCAAGGGGTTACTGAGAAGACAGCCCATGGTCATCAAAAATTCAAGTGGCTCCATTCAGCATTGACCTACTACGCCCTTACCCCCAACTGCTCAGCCAGCCATGTCAGTAGAAATGTACAACAGTTAATTTCAAAGGGTCTCTGTGCACAGATAGTGGTGCAGCAAGGCATACAGTTGGAGATGATGAGACAGTCAGAGCCCACCACCACCACCACCACTCCCCATCTCTGCTTTCACTCTCACAATCTATAAAAACACTTCCCACTGTATGTCACCTCATCCTAACTAAATCAGCCGCGGATGCAGTTTTGCGTCAGAGCAAAACTTCAAACGCACCATAAGCACCTGGTCATCAGATGTATGGATTATAATTTAAGCAAATGGCGTTACATTCGTTTTTATTATAGCCTCGGCACAGGAGGAAGTCAACCATACACCTACTATACATGCTCATCCATCACACTTTATGGTTTTAGTCTGACATCGGTGAGTAACCGGAATGCGCACGGGGAGAGTAATTGAACAGAGAGAGACACTGGGGGAGGCAGGGATGGAGGGGGGAGTGTTGCCTCATACATACGTCTGCTCATATACACACTCTGTATGGGTGTAGGCAATCCCTCCCGCATAACACACACAGTGACGGGGGTGAGACTGGAGAGAGACATATCAGATCCACACAGAGAGCTTCCTCTCACACACACACACGCAAACACTCCTTCACTCCTCCACTGAAGATGGAACAACTGGATCGCAACGCGCCCCCGTACCCATGACCAATTAAGAGCCAGCGAGCAAGTATTGTCTCTGAGGATCCGGACACACGCGCTCATCTTTTCACGCTTTCACGAGACACGTTGAAGGTATTTCCCCGTCAGTGTTTTAAGTGTGACACGTCGTTCCTGTGGATTATATGAGGGTGGCTGGATCTTGAGGACGGAGTGCGTCAAGTGAGCGCACGTATCCAACAAGTGGATGCATGAATTTGCTCGCAGCAGACAAACGCCGGGACTAAAACACAAACAACGAGTGGATTGATAACCTACAAATCTGCCTATCGATTGATCGGTTTACGGCAGAGATCAATAATAACCGGCACTAATCAGATGTGGAGCTCGTGTTGGCTGATGGTGATGTATATATGTGCGCATTGTCTCGGCCTGAGGTAGTTTTTCCATGCACTGACTTTGTGTGTTAATGAGGACATTTTCAAGCAAATTATAAAACTGCAATGAGGTAAGACCCCCCACACATTTTTTTCCTGCTCTCCAGTCATTGAAAAGCGAGATTTCCGCGGACACGCTGCGGTATCCAGCGTCTCCCACCTCACCCCTCTCCCCCCATCCATGGACTCGCTTCCTCCTTCCCTCGGCGACCGTGGGGGGAAGTTGGGCTCCTCTCTGTAGACATTTCTGTATGACGAGGGCGCAGGTGGCAACCAAAGGTCGCAGTCATGCCGATGCATCCAGTCACCTCCACGCTGATGTACCGGGGGATCTGCACCATCCCTGACATCCTCTCCTACAGCGCCCCGGTGAACCTGCCAGAAGACGAAGTTGAAGGTGAGATGTTACCTGCTCGAGTGCACCTGAGGGTGCTCAAGGCTATAGTGAGGTGTTTATCCCCTAACAGAGGCGGTGTGTGAGGCTCCTGCGGTGGAGCTGATTCAAACAGACGCGCGGTCAGCACCTTGGACAGCGCTCAGAGATCTGGATAGAGATGCATGACAGCTCCAAACAGGCCTGTTTTAGATTCATATTCAAACACCCCCCACCCCCCACCCCTCCTCCTTTTTCCTGATCTTGATGTATGAAAGAGTGTGCAGAAATACTCACCAGTTTGTTATCAGTGTTTCTCAAAGATCAGCTATCTTGTTTCAATTTTCTTTCATTGATTGGAAATATAGATTTGCAGCAGATGCTCACCCCTCAGTGTGGAGCTGATTTAGTTCATAAAATAAGGCACCCCTGCAGCCTCTCTGCCATAAAGCGTTGCTTCTTGAGGACAGCACTGATGCGTTGGCTCTAACTAGAAGCAAAAGCTCCTGGGTGGAAAATTTGGTTCACGGAAGCCTGATTTCACTGAGTCCATTAAGTCCACACAGACTTTCTGATGGTCAGATGGGTTGATATTCCATCTTTGCACCACAGCTGCTAAGTGATTCAACCAACATTTCTTGATTTAAAAAAATAAATAAAAACTTCTCTAAAAATTCCACCAAATTCGGCACTGCAGAGGCACCTGACAGCACCTCCAACAAGCATGTGGACACACGACAACTATTCTGAACTGTTAGTTTTTCCGGTATCTGGAGAACATTCATGCCTGGAGCACTTGTGATGTGAACCTGCGACATCTGCACATTATCATGCAGCAGCCCCTGGGACATTGCTCAAATCCCAAAGTGAGCGCGGTGACAGCAAGTTGTTGCGCTGTTGCCATGTTTGCAGTGGGGGTGATGCTGTAAGGTAGCTGACGTATCTCTGCTGAGTGATCTGTTCACTGCACCTCTGGTCCTTGTTACCTTAATAATGCACACATCATTAGGGAAACAAAGCAGAGGGATGTTTTGGACAGTGGGTCTTAAAAAGTGATGCATTTCTTATTTGGCTCTGACTGAAACACATATGTGTGAATTACAGGCGAGCTGAGTCTTGTGAGAGTTCTTGTCAGTGGATGCTGGCGCAGAATTTCCCCCCCATGAGAAATCAGAAATGAACCCTGGGGTTGCACACATTTGAAATGACACAGTCACACACACTCCTTTGTCTCCCTCTCACACACACACACACACACACACACACACACACACACACACACACACACACACACACACACACACACACACACATCTGCAATACGGTTGGCAGGGAAATGCTATTCAGTTGAGGTTGATATTAATTAGAAAAGCTGTGTGAAAGAGGCCAAACATGAATTGGTTCTGCTTCCCAAAAGGTGTTCAATGGACGGCCTTGGTGCCTTTTACTCAACACCTGTTTCAGAGCTCAGACAGCTTCGGAAACATCCAGAAAAGACAAAATGGTGCAAAATGGACTTGGTTGTTTTAAGAATGCATTTTGCCCTCTGTATTTTATACTCTGTTGCCTCTTTTTCTCTTGCTTTGACATTCAACAAACTGAGCCTGTGATAAAAGAGAAGTGTCAACATGTCAGTGCCAGAAGTGATCTTTGCACAATGTCATGCCCATAATTATAGCATTGCATCACTCAGCGCTTTATTGTCAAACTTGATTTCCAGTGTACAGAGAACTTGCGTGACAGAAATGTATTTTGCGCACAGCAGCAGAAGCACATGAGGAAAAAAAAAAGGAAAAGGATGGATGTCTCATATTTCAGTCATTTTTTTTGACTCCAGGAGAAGCTTTTGGTCGCTTAGATTGAGGAATCTCAGTTTCCTTTTCACTCTCCCACTTTAATTTATCCAGCTTTGGGTGCAATAAACAGACAGCTCTTCATTTTGACTTCGCTTAGTCAAATCCACTCGTGCCTGCCTCGCTGCAGTCAATCTGTCACAAGACAAAGTGAGACGTTTGGGCTTTACAGCTCAACTTATAGTGGCAGTTTGACTGGAGAAGCGATGGGATGCTTTGTGGAGAGAATAGGAGAGCCCGAGGTAATGCACAGTTAATAGCAGTGACAGAGGCTTTTTCAGCTGTTGTAGAGCATTAGTGATCCCTTGTGAGGAATGTCTTACAGGTTGTGAAGGAGGCAGACTTTAAAGGCAGTGTCACCGAGGAGATTGAGTGTTGTTGTTGTTGATGTCAAGAGCGTAACTGGTTTCACAGCTTTTCCTGCCATGTAGCGCAAAATGGGAACAATATAGATGTGACAGGGCTGATTGGTTTGTTGATTAATAGCTCAGAAAAAAGTGACTACATAAACGCTTTATTGTGTGCCAAGACTTGTGCTATCAAAACTCAGTCTGCTTTTAGCTTTTGGGAACAATCCTGCCTTCACCCTCATCATATTCTCAGCTGCTCAAAGATGGAGGACAGCGCTGCAAGCCAGCAGCTGGGTTCAGAAAGCATTTTCCACCCAAGCTGTATCATGTTGTAAGACGCATGCACCTCCTCATTATACATTTCTTTTAACTGCACAGCGCAAGCAAGCACTAACTTTGAAGATGTTTTGCCATGCTCACATTTAAAACTTTGTTTTGAATTACCTATGTTGACAATATAATCTGTGACAGTCAGTGCAAGGATGGAAAAAGTGGTCACCCATTACAACCATGAATTTAGTGCAGTAAGGGGTAGTAAGGGGGCCGTGGGGAACAAATGCTAAATTAATGCTAAACTGACACTCAACAAATTCTAAATACAACTAATGTTGACTGAAGAGGGTGAATGTTTGTTGGGTTTTTGCCTTCACATGCATTGGCTGATGGTTAATTGTTTAAATTGGTAATTGATTAATTGACTGATGGCGGTCTGATGACTCCCAGAGGGGTAATATGTAGCTTGTGTGAGACTGGATATAGACTGTTGAATCTGGCCACGTAAGGAGAAGCAATTGTTCTCGGAGGTGTTTGTCTGAATTACAGATAAACAGTTGCTTAAGTGACAGGAAACACCTTTTAATGTGTATTGGAAAGCTGAAGGTGTGTCAACTGATACTGCTTGTTTGGCAGACACTATATATTGTCATGATGTACTAATTCTTTGGCTTTCTTGCGAGTAAACCCTCAACTGTCCAATCCTGTGTTTTGAGTCTCTGATTTAGTAACTTCCTAAATCCTAATGCTCCTTTTGAACACCAGACCCACCCCAAGAGCTCAAAACTTGCTTAACATTGTTTCATAAGCCTGATACTTTATAATTGTAACTCATTTTTCTGAGAATTTAAACATGATTTTGATTTGATGATGTTTCAGAACTCTTCTATTACTTCTACTTAGGGTCAGCTGTCAAACATGGGTTTTCATATGTTCCATGGTGCTGACTTCACCTTTAATGCAGCACTACCTCTGAAATTCTAAATAAATCTATTAGGATTTCTGTTATTGGAGTATTTTAACAAAGACTGGTGGCACGGTGGTGCAGTGGTTAGCATTGTTGCCTCACAGCAAGAGGGTTCCTGCTTTGAACCCAGGGTCGGGGAGCCCTTCTGTGTGGAGTTTGCATGTTCCTCCCGTGTCAGCGTGGGTTTTCTCCAGGTACTCCAGCTTCCTCCCACAGTCCAAAGACGTGCAGGTTAATTGGTGACTTTAAATTGTCCGTAGGTGTGAATGTGAGTGTGAATGGTTGTTTGTCTCTATGTGTCAGCCCTGTGATAGTCTGGTGACCTGTCCAGGGTGAACCCTGCCTCTCACCCAATGTCAGTTGGGTTAGACTCCAGCCCACCCGCGACCCCTGACAGCATAAGCAGCTACAGAAAATGAATGAATACATAAGTATAAGTAAGTTTAACATATTGAGATTTAATAAGGTCAGAAGAAAAGAAGTGGTCTTGTAAAGGAAAAAAATAAAATTATTACTGTTATTTTGTACGTTCCCAAATAACAGGGGTGTGGGTTTAAAGTCCTCCAGAAAATTTTGAGCATCAAACAGTGAATTTCCTGCATTCTGGTGATTTTAATGCACCAATTTGTGTCTTTTCTGCATCAATGTATGGTGTAAATAACTTGTCTGTCATGTTTTTATTGGGGTGACAAATGTATATTCTCAATACTCCCCCCTCGAAATCTACACCTATGAAGCAAACTTCTACAAAACACAAAGGGTTAATGTTATCATGGTTCCTGGATTGCAGATATTGCAAAGGTCGATAACTTCTAAATGACAATATGCACTGATCAATCAGATTTTGACAGATGTGACGTTCTGCTGCTCGAGCGTCAGTCTGTGTCTCGTCACTGCTCGCGTCTCCTGAGAGACGGACGAGAATTGCCTGGAAGTCTGAAGTGTCACATACATCAGCTCAGCCATCAGGGAGACAGGGCTTTGTCACGAAACGAAATTGCACATTAGTGAATATGTGTGTGCGAGTGCATGTACAGGGACAGGAGGCTCAAACCCTATTGGCACGCATAGCCAAGGACTTGATTTTCAATTACTGGCTTGGACACCCCAGGGATTGGACCAATGGCACCACACTTTGCGGCCGAGAAGGCTGTCAAAGCTATAATTGGAACAAAACGCTATTTTTCTGATGCTCTATAAGCCTGTGTGTGTGTGCATATGTGTGTGTGGTAGCAGGTGGAGGGCTTGTAGCAAGTACCTGAATGTACGGTGATGCGAGCATAAATTGAATTGGACTCCATATTCTCCATTTCCCCTCCTACACAAGAGGGACGAAAAAAAACAGTTGGTCATATTACGGGAGCTTGATATAGTTTAGACCTCCTCCACCGCTAAATCACTCACACAAACACACACGCACACACAAAGCTCAGTGTCAATATCACTGCAGGTGGAATTAAGTGGGTAGCCCATTTCCACACTGCCTAACAACAGCCCTATTGGAAGCAGCTTCAAAATAGTCCCAGTGCTGAGCTTAAAGCATTTGTAACAGGCCCCAGAGTGAGTCTCATGTAAACAGACGCCAGAAGTTTCCTGTAGACACAAAGCAAAAGATAAGGCAGGAGCAGAATGTTTGCATCTTTCTGACGAGGTTATGATCAGTGCAGTTTATTTATTGTTTCAGTTCAAGTCTGCTCTGGCTTCCCTTTCATCACTTCTCACTTTTGTTATTTTTAGACTTGTAGAATCACACAGAAAACAAACTTTACCAAAGCAGAATGATGCATATTCCTATGTCTGCCTTTTGATCATTCACTATGTCATATGTGACATAAACTGTACAGATTGCTCGAGGGGAGTTGTGTTCTGCCATTTCTCTAATGAATTAGACCTAAATTTCGTTTGTTACCATCAGATTCTCAAGAGAGTTGTCCCAAAAACCTCAAAACATTTGTATTAATTTGGGACCAAGTTGAAAACAGAATTGGTTCACAAAAAGTCAATACATTTTGACATTAAGGCAAATGAATCCATTCAATATACATGAGCAAACTACGACAAAAAGCTGAACAATATAATGACTGGCCTGTTATCTAATCACTGGATTTCATGCTTAAAAGACAGGAACGTATGCAATTTATTAGGAAACTACCAGGAGCTGTCTCTCTCTCTTTATGAAAGCAAATGTTTATGGTTCTGGAGGTGCCTTTCAGAAAATCCTTGTTAAAATTGACACCTCTCTCTGAGGCTGTCAAATGAACTGCAGTCAGCATCCTGTTGCTTGTGCCGTGGTGCTCTAGCTCCATAACTGCGAGCAAGCACCTGGGTAACGAGCCCAGTCTCACTCTGAAGTCGTCGAAATGGAGCACTTGGGCAGTGACTTGCAGCGTCAGAAACCAATGAAAAAAAGGCGTCCATTAACATCGGCATGATACTTGGCTTGTTGCATTATAGATTCAGTTTCATCAGGGGGAAACGCAGAGGGACAAGGATGAAAGTTAAGGCGGCGATATAGTCCGAGTGGGGTTGGCGGGAGGGGTGGATGGGCCCAACAAACACCAACTTTCACCCAAGAGACTGGTGTTCACATCCCATAAGATTATAAAGCCACACCCTGTTCTTTTTTCCTAAACCCACCCATGTGTATTAGTTTTTGAGGGACAAATACGTCAATTCGCAGCATGATACCGAAGTAGTGCATTTATTTTGAAAGAGACTGTATGTGAACTTTCAATTTCCTGTGAAAATGGAAGTGTATTTTGAAAGAAGACAATACATGTAACAGGCAGAACTTGACACGGTGTCCCACAACGTCAACAACCAACACACCCAGAGTACCTCGCATGTTGTATGTGGACATGGAAAGTCCGTGACCAAATTTTGGTATGTGATGAGGTTGGAGTGAGAATGAGAATGACTGACCGTCATGATGTTGAAAGAGGGCTGGAAAATTTATTTCATTCATATTTAGAATTACGTTACTTGTGACACCAGCCATCCTTGAATCTCTCTCAATGTGCGGCTTAGGATCACCGTCTTAGAGCCATGACCAAAGGTATCACCACGTGTCTTTCACGTTTGTCATCATTGTCTGGGACAGCCCAAAATCGCACTGTATACCAGGCTTAACATATCCGCTCAGATAGTATTTATGTAGCAGGCAAGCAAGCTAGCTGTAACTAAACCACACTGTGTTGACCTGGCGTTGGTTGCTTCTTAATGTTAGCGGATAAAGTAATTCCCAAATGGATAGATAGTGAATTTACCAGCTAAATCAGTCCACTGTATCCCACTGGCTCACCAAATGCTGCTGCTATACACTGTACTCAGTGGTTACTGCTGATATTGCGATGGCGTTGTCTGCCAGCTCAGCAGCCTCCATGTTGAGAGCCGTGTGCAGACAACCTCTGTATCATGGATATGCTCTGAATATCACAGAGCTTTTTTAATACGAATTACAATCTCAGTAATTTCAGATTTTGCACAAATGAAGAGAAAGAGAGAAGCGCACACTGGAATTTACCATATTTACATATTTGATGGATGTATTTGAAAAATGAACCCCTTTTCCTCCGATCCACTATTCCTCAAATTGTACACCAGAACTCGGCCTATAGTTTCATATCCATAAACATGTTTATGATACTTGTTTTTGCCTCACTCAGTTCCAGTGAGTTTGGTTTTGGCATGAAAGCCTTCTCTTAATCACGTCAAGGAAACATGAAAGTGTTTCCCAAGCCAAACCTGTCAGAGAGCCCCAGCAGGGACAAATCTTTCAAGGAGCATTTTAAACTCACCCAGTAACTGTCTGCTGTAATCGAAATCAGTGCCGCCTACGACATTATCTCTCCATTTGTTCATACTCGTGGCGAGCGATGGGGTTTTCCCCGTCTCCTGATCAAACACAGATTAAGCTGTCACTCTCCTTCAGAGACAGGAAGCTGAGATGTTGCAAACAGGAAGTGATTGGAATAATGGAATCGAAGCCACTGAAGCTGAAAGCTGGATTTATGGCAGTTGTGTTTACATACTTCCATTTGCTTTATAGTGATGGTGGGAAGATGTGACTTGTCTTATTACTGAATATGAGACCATCGGCGTGCAATGATCATGTCTACGTTGTCATTTACTTTGACAGAAAGTGAAGTGAGCGCAACAAGGGTTTGCAGTGGAGATGGCTGTATAGTGTTATTACAAAGGAGAAGACAGCACACGAAGATTCATAAAGTTGCTTAATGTCTTTAGTAATGCTAGCGGCATTGGCTCTAGAAAAAGCGCTATCAGTCTGTCCACCAGTTTAGTCCAGAATGAAATATCCTAACAGCTATTGGATTGGAAAATGACGTATGGTACATGCATGCTCTGTTTTCATCTAGCACCACCAACAGATCAACCCAGTACTTCGATTTATAACCAAGTACTTGCAAAACCATTCCCATTAGCCTCAGCTGTACTTCATTTTGTGCTAACTAGCAAATGTTAACATGCTAACACACTAGACCTAAACATTATACCTGCTTCACATTAGCATGTTAGCATGTCGATGCATGTATTTAGCTCAAAGCACCACTGTGCCGAAATACAGCCGCACAAACCAACCTGTTCTCATTCCCAGGTTGTCAAATACCAAAGCTTTGTCACGCACCTCTGCCTCTGATAGTACTGCACAAGGCATCCTTTTAGTGTCTTTGTGAAACAAACTGGGCCTTCAACTTCAATATAAACCCATCTGGGTCAACATTAGACACTTAGAGCAAATGACGTAGTATAGAGAGCAAGAATGTCCCCCGGGTGAAGAGGTTGGGGTGGATGGATGGGTCAAACAAACACAGGACTTTCAGACTGCTGTGTGGTTCCGGTGTGAAAAAGTCGACGTCATTTTAACACCAACCACAATCTTTTCTAAACCTAAGCAAGTAGTTTTGGCGCTTAAATGTATGTTTCCTTGAAAATGTGTAATGGGTTAGTACTCTTGCATTGTGTAGATTAAATAATGACACATTATCAGTCACTTTTTGGCTTGGACCTGCATTTATTTCGCCACTGGTGTATATGAAACAAGAAAATCAGCCTTCGCAGCCAGCTCTCATAGACAATGCAGCTCAGCATGCAATGAAACAAAACAAAACAAAACACGTAAGGCTTGCTGCAAATCAAACAGCCACACCACCTGGATTAGCTGCGTCTAACAAGCTAATAAAGTTACATACACAGTAACTTGCAGAGCTACCTGCTCCAAATACATCTTTTATGGCACATTTATGGCAAATAAAACACACTTTTAACCATAAAAAGTAAAGTATTTTTGGCGGAACTTAGCCAAAGTCAACCTACCGCTAGTCCAGAGACAGCAGACTCTAACAGGGCACTGGGACACATCCGTCTGCATGGGCTCATCAGTGTAGCTCAAGTACACACATCACAACAAACAACAAAATAAGACAGTAAATAACATAACATTGACACAGGTACATTTGTAAAAATAAATTGCACCAGTGCACCAGTGGGATCACCAAGTCATTCACTCTGTTACAAAGGCAACGTATGCATGTTACAAGCAGAAACCGACACGTCCAAAAACGACTCTAGAGAGGTAAAGTTTCATCGTTTGAAGTGTACGCCACTAACCAAGCTGCCACATTTGACGAGGTGGGAGTGAGAACATGTTGCACAGAGCTGCTAACTTCACCACTAACAATTTCCTGCCTTGAAGACGCTGGACAAAAGACAATTAGGCCAAGCTGAATAATCTTTGTAGCCGCCGTTACCCTGACCCCTTAAAGGGATAGTGCACCCAAAAATGAAAATTCAGCCATTATCTACTCACCCATATGCCGATGGAGGCCCTGGTGAAGTTTTAGAGTCCTCACATCCCTTGCGGAGATCGGCGGGGGGAGCGGCTAGCACACCTAATGGCAGACGGCGCCCCAGACTAACGTCCAAGAACACAAAATTGAATCCACATAGTATCTCCATACTGCTCATCCGTAGTGATCCAAGTGTGCTGCAGCCCCGACATAAAAAGTTGTCTCGAAAAACGTCATATGAACTCTGTTTTTAGCCTCACTGTAGCCTGTAGCTCTGACTGCTTCTCTGTGCTCCGCGCTCACGTGTGCGCGCTTGCGCGAGACCAGCGAAAGCATGAGCTTTGCTACATCACGTGACACGTGCACCGCAGGGGGAGACAACTGTAACCACAGTAGCTAAAAGATAATTTGCACTACGGTCTTTTAGCAAAGGACAGCCCAACATGTCTGAGGACTTTGAAATTGAGGAGGAACAGCATTTCTTTGTTGAGCCGTATTTGTTTGAGCACGAGTATATGTAAGGAACTCAGGCTACTGGACGAAGCAGCTGCCGCAGCTCATGAGCCTCAGCCAGCTGCAGAATACCAGAGTCCAGCACTGGAAACCTGGTGGTGTAGTTGTTTCAAATGCAAAGCAATGCCAACGGATCAGGAAAGTCTTTGCTGCTCAGACTGGGAATTGGCGATGCCTGCACTTGAGAATCTGGACATCAGTACTGACGAGACTGCTGCTCTTCAGAGACCATGCATCACCGATCACCCTGAGCGCACACACGTGAGCGCGGAGCACAGAGAAACAGTCAGAGCTACAGGCTACAGTGAGGCTAAAAACAGAGTTCAGATGACGTTTTTCAAAACAACTTTTTATGTCACGGCTGCAGCACACTTGGATCACTACGGATGAGCAGTATGGAGATACTTTGTGGATTCAATTTTGTGTTCTTGGACGTTAGTCTGGGGCGCCGTCAGCCATTAGGTGTGCTAGTCGCTCCCCCCGCCGATCTCCGCAAGGGATGTGAGGACTCTAAAACTTCACCAGGGCCTCCGTCGGCATATGGGTGAGTAGATAATGGCTGAATTTTCATTTTTGGGTGCACTATCCCTTCAATGCATGATTATAAATCTCCCTTTAGAAAACAAGAAGAAAAGAAAATTGGTCATATCAGTCCACCAAAGGTGGCATTGAACATCTTTGTCTAGATCATTGAGTTGATGGTGATTTGCTTTGATCACAGTTCAGGGTTAGTTCAAAGTGTCAGAGAGAAACAGGAAAGGCGAGGGTGTACGGTTGAGTGTAAAACTTTATAAAAATAACCAGTTAAACTCAAATAAGTAAAGTCTGCATGTTTGGATGATTAAACTCTGAATGTCAGCGCTCTGGCTTGTCGACAGGACTCATTGAGGAGGTTTTTTATCCTGCTCATGTGTGCTTGAGTCGAAAATATGCATCTGAGAATATTTTACTGAGATATTCTGACTTCCACACAGGGTTTTGGTTTTGAAAGCAGTTTTCTTTCAGTAGTAAAAAATTTAACAAATGGTATTGGGGCTTCTTTTTCAACATTTTTAGTCGCTCCCTTGGCAGAGTTTTGGGGACTCTGCAAATCGCTTTGACTGACAGCTGCTCAAAAAAACCCTGACACCACTGTGTTCCTAATGGCATAAACTGCCTGTGAGGCGATCTTGATGTTTCTGCTCGACTCCTACTGTAGCTGCAGCAGAAAACATTGACTCATTCCTTCGCCCTGAGGTAGAGGGTTGTCTTCCATTCCTTTGGAAATACTTACATGAATACAAATGAAGATATTTAAAGACACCGGCATCTGCTTGGCAAGACAGAAATTATGCACATAACGTATTGCTGGTGCAGAATCAGTGGGCGTTGTGGGGGTGAACTTCCAAGCGGGTCAACTGCGACCATTTTAAAACATATGCTGCTGAGACCATTTGGATGTGCTGGCTCATTTTCACGTGTGTGGAGTGTGTAAACGATCCAGATGTGTTTACCAAAACCAAACACTTATCTTTCCTCTCCTGTTCACTTCCGATATTGACTGCTGGTAGCAAGGCTCTCTCAGAGGAAGCCAAAATTAGTTCAATTATTGCTCTCTTAGAAAGCCTCCACCTCGTTTTACCCTTAAATTGGATCCCCTAAACAAATTGTTTGTTTCCTCTCGCATAGACGAGAGCTTTTTATACCTTCCTACACAAAAGAACTCAGTTTTCATCAAAGCATTCTCGCTCTGAAATAATATTGTAACAAAAAAGTGAATCAAGCAAATAAATGAAGTGGGTTTTTTTTCCTGACACTGCATTTCCACTTTTTGCCTTTCAAATCCTTTGACAATGTTACAAGCCTGGCAAACATCAGTTCATAACTCAGATGGCTTTTGTTAATGATTAACAAAGAAGAAAGACATGCGGCATCCACAGCACTGACTACAGTAATTGTTAATTTACTCCAGAGTTAAAATGCCTATCAAGCCTGCAACATATTCAGAGTTCACTGTCAGAAATTGGACTTTGGTAGCTTCTCATTTGTGTTTTTTTTTTATCTTTTAAAACACTGATGCAGGATGGTGATATAACATTGAATGAGTTTTAAAGCTGCTTAATAATCTGGGGAATTTATCTCCCTGGATTAAATCAGAGGTTAAAAGTCTTGGTGTGATCCTTGATATCAGATCTAAGCTTCAAGTCCTACATTAACAAGGCGACCAGAGCATAATTTTTCCACCTCAGAAACGTAGCTAAGGTATGACTATTTCTAAATGACAAAGATGTAGAGAAACTGATTCATGCCTTTATTTCAAGCTGACTGTAATGCACTTTTTACTGGCCTTTTTACTTCAGCTCCTCCTCCAAAGCTCTACATGGACTGAGACCGAGCTACATGGCTAACTCCCTTGTTAACTATTTGCCTCCAAGAACACTGTGATCATCTGCTGCTGGTTTAGTGGAGGTTCCCAGTATCAGCTGGAAAAAGACTGGGGATGCCCCACAGCTATGGAACACACTACCTACAGTATAGATATCAGGGAGGCTAGCTCGTTGATTATTTTTAAAAGAAAGCTAAAAGCTAAAAACGTATCTGTTCACTTTAGGCCCTGATCACACAGGACACGTTTTGCAGGCTTTTTTTTTTTTTTTTTTTTTAAATTGAATGCCTTTTTATTGTTGCCAGGCAACCACCCCATCACCTCCTAACATTCCTGTGTAATCAGTGTACTGTTTAGTTATTTTATTCATTTGTCTAGTCCCTGAAATGGACAGGCAGAGGGTATTTGCTGTAGCCATGGTCATGGATGAGAGCAAAAAGTTTGCTGGTCACAGGGAAACGGAGAGTCCACCAGTTGGTCCAGGAGCTTCGCCTCCATGATGGACGTTTCCAGGCATATTTTAGGATGACTCGGGGGCAGTGAGACAACCTACGTTGGGCCGTATAGCACTGGGTAACCAGCAACCACTACCACCAGTTTCTCCTCCATTGTTTACCAGCTGTAAACCTGTCATCACGACCACCACAGAAGGCCCGCCTCTGAAATCATCTGATTGGACAATGGGGAAAAGGCAGAGATGACATGAGGTGTTTTCCTGCTCTGAGTTAGAGTTTTTTCAACTCAAGGCGTTAAGAGCGCTCCGGAAAAAACGCCAGGCACTTAGAGTGTAGAAACGCTAGACGCATTGCAACGCAAAAACTGCCAGCAAAAAGCTTAATTCTCATTAAAATCAGCTGCTAAAGTGCATCTTGTGTGATCAGGACCATAGCCTTTAAAGTAGCTCTGACTTCCTGTTACAGGTCTGAAACTTTCTTTTTACGTTTTTAATTTGTATTTACGCTTCATGGTGCTGCAACTCTTTTAAAATCGTACTCGATTTTATGATTTATGATTTTACAACTCTATGATTTTCTGAATCAGTTAATGCATGTTTTAAACTGTTTTAAATGTCCTTTTATGTTGAATTGCCTTGTTTGGCTGTTTTATGTCCATTCTGTCCATTTTCATGTGAAGCACTCAGGGCCGAATTCACAAAGAATGAACTGCGGCCGCTGATAGCACCTTGAATTGCACTTCACTTGCACCCGCAGTTTGCTCCGTCTTAACGTCCTATTCACAAAGGATATTGCGCTAATGATATACCAGTGCAAACACGCCCACAAAGTTTGGCAGCTGAGTGCAGTTTGCCCCTGATTTGCCCCTGATTGCAATTAGCCACATGGCAAAGTATAAATGCTGGCTTTGCGCCAAGAACACCGTGGCAGAAAAATTGCCGCTCAGAAGAGAAAGATGAAATTTTCAGAACGCGAGCTTGAGGTCCTGACCGAGGAGGTGCGAAACCTCAAAACTCCAGGCAGGAAATACAACAGCTGGAGAAAGAAACCGTATTTGACGAGGCTGATGGGATCTGATATCCCAGTCTGTGAGTTCCATAGGAGTTTTCAAACGCACGCCATCTGAATGTAAAAGAAGATGGCATGATTTGAAGCGGAGGACCAAAGAAAAATGATCATATAATGCCTCACAAGCTGCACAAGCGTGTGGCTATTAGCGCTGGTGTTAGTGAATTAGACGTTGTTTAACAATGAGGCTCATTTGCATAGAAAGGGGCAATTTTTGTGCCAAATATATGCATATTACCTCATTTAAATACGTGCAAATAACACCGGATCACCGAGGCGCAATCTGCTTGGCAGCGCAGTTAGTGGAGCATTTCACCCTCTGCGTGTGCTTTGTGAATTAGACGGTATCTGTTTGCTCCATTTTTACCGGTTTAGTGGCCGCAAAAGCCACGCAATCCCTTGTGAATTCGGCCCTCAGTGCTTATACTGCCCTTATTGTAAAGCACTTTGTGCTGCGTTTCTTGTATGAATTACTTTATAAACAAAGTTTATTATTAAGGGAAGATGGTGGACCTGCAGAGAAATCAGTTTTTTTAAGTTCCTCAGAGGCCTCCCTGATTATCATTAAAAACCACTAAAGAAGACAAATGCACACACCTCACCTTGGAGAAGAAAACAAATACAAGACAGGAAGATTAACTTCATCCATTTTGGGCAAAGGATGTGGTTCGTGACATTAGAGATCTGCTGCAGTGGGACGCTCATGAAAGCGCCCTGCTCGTATATAATCAGGCTGAGAATAATAAATCTCACTTTGCCCGTCTTCCCGTCACTCTGCTCAGTCCTCGACTGTTCCCGCTCTACCTGCATGATGGACGGTCGTTCCACACAAAATGCCAAACAGACAGACAGGCAGGCAGGAATGGATTTCAAAATGGCTCTCTGGGTTGTATCACCTGCCTGGATGAGATGGGTGGCATATGAAAAAGCTCTACTTGACATAGATGGTGATAAAAAGGTGTGAGCAGGAACGGGCCATTTCTAAGAGGGTGAGGCGACCCAGCATCGCAGCTGGTGAGCCACAGGTTGTATCTGACGAGTCAAACTGCTTCTGAAGGCTCTTTTTTTTGTTGTGTTTAATATGTTTGTGGAAATGTTGTGGAGTTTATTAACTAAACATTAATGTTCAATTAATGACATTCTCGAAATAACTACTGAAAAGTTGTTGTTTTTCATTAAATTAAAAGACATTTAAAGCAAAAGTTTCATATTTTGGGTAATGGCCTCTTTCTAAGGAAGAGTTAAAAAGAAAATGATATGCTAAATATAAAGCTAATGCTGGCAGCCAATTAACAGGGTGGAAACTGGCTCTGTCCAAAGGTACCAAAATCCATCAGCCAGCACCTCTGATGCTCACTAATTAACACAATAAATCTGTGGATTTATTTATTTTTGTTGTCATTTTTAGCTGTAACTACAACGTGAGATGTATAGTTAAATAAGATTTACCTATGGTGCTTAATAGTGTATCGCTGAAAATGGGGGCTGCAGCAAAACGTCTTTTAGCCACCAAAAAAAATCAATATCCTTGTAAATGTATGCAACTTTAAGCAGTGGTAGATCAGCAACTCCTCATAGGTTTACTGTTAAATAATATTACAGTTTATTTTAATGAAGTCTTGTGGCTTTGAGATAACAGATTCAGTTCCCAGTCAGAAAAGGTTGTACACCTAAACTGATATTGATTTATTTTAGGTGTCTAATAACTAACTAATTGAGGCAGCATTTGCTCAGCACAGTTAATGTTTTGTTATGTGATGCAGGGACTTTCTTCGGAAGTTAAACAAGCGTGATTCGGTCTAATTGGTGACTCTGAGCAGTTGTCAGGGAACCAGCAGAGACTCCAGAGAGTTACTGTGTTGCTGTTACACTTAATGTTTTAAAGATTAAACAAACTTTTGTTAATTTAGGTGTTGTTAGGCAGATTTTGTTACCATCAGACAGAGCAAGGCTTGCTGTTTCTGGTCTTCTTGCGAAACTAACTGGCCGCTGGCGATAGCTTTGTGTTTACGGTACAGAGTGGTATCAGTTCTATTTTTCAGCACCTTACTGGACCAAGCCTACGTCTTACAATTTGCCTCTCCTTCACCCATTCACACACACATTTGTGCATTTGTTGGCGATGATGGAGCTGTCATACAAGGTGCTTGCCTCAAGGTTTCAATTTGGATTCAGTGTCTTGCTCATGGACACTTTGACATGCTTCGACACTTGGACAGTAGTAGCCGGGTATTGAACTGCTAACCTTGTGATTGAATGTTTACCCAGGTGGACAACATTTTCCAAAGTAGGCCCCTCTTCCACACCCATTGCCGAAAAAAATGTGGAACTTTGGAGCGTTACTTGCCTCCTTTTCCACCAAGATAGCATAACATGATTGGTGCCACTGTATGCCTCAGGTCCTCTTGTTTCAAATGATACCTGTGTCATCACTGTAGCTTTAAAACTGAGCCGGATATAGCAAGTTTTATTTGCTAAAATTACTCAAGTCCTCACTTCTGCATATCAGCTTCACCTGTCATATCTGTGCTTGTTTTTGCCAGATATTTGGCCACTGCCTCTCGTCTTTCATTTTCTTCTCTCTGTACCCTGGCTTTTCCTTTAGGAACCCTAGATTTATGGTGAGGTATTAAGACTTACCATGTTTACGTGTTTTTAATAGTGACCACTTCATGTAGTTTCTCTAACATCCAGATCACGTCAACAACCACAGTCTCCAATAAGTTCTCAGTTAATCAGTTACCGTAATGTGGCATGACATCCTACCTTGCCAAGTTGGGTTTCGATTGAAAGCATGTGGCGGAGATTAAAGATGAATATCGTGAAGTGCTGTGATTGCATCTGTCAGGTAGGTTAAAGTTGAGTCATTTATTCCCATTTTGATCGATTGCCATGAAGGAGTGGATCCAGCAGACTTTATTACCTGTGAAATTAACTGTGATGAGTTCTGGAAGGTGAAGTGCTTTTTCCCCTGGGTAATATTTCTTCCCTTTGATGAACAATGCTGCAAAGTCTACACCAGACAATAACAAAATCCAGCGGTAGAGAAAACGGGATCCATAAGCGAGCGCGCACCGTTAACGTGGTGGAACTGATGAGGGAGTGCTGGAGGAGCTGTAATGCAGAGCGGAGGCTTTTGATTGTTCACTTTTGACCTTTGTTTGAGGTGCTTCTCACGGGTTTTTCGCCTTGTGGATATTGGCCCCGGCTCAGCTTGGTATCGGCTGTGATGATGAGGACTTGCAGCTTTGAAAACATAAGAGCAGGAGAGGCAAAAAAAAATGGAGAACAGATCAATGATTTCCCCTCCCTGCTGGAAAAGAAAGGCCGAAAGAGGCATCAGAGATGGGCTAAAATTCCACGGCCTTTCACTGACTTCAATCGCTCAAGGTCAAGTGGGGTTTAAGAGGGTTGGCCGGGGGATTTTTTCTTATAGAGAATGAAGCACCTTGACCTTTCCAATTTTTTCTTCCTTTCAGTTTCTCCCTGTGGTCGTGCCAGTGTTGCATTGATGAGGTTAAAGCGCTTCAAATTTCATAATGGGGGGAAGAGTTCCTATCCAAACCCAGAGATGGGATTTTTCCTCAAGACACAGACGACTTAAACTCTGCCATATACCCCTTTTGAATTCTCCAGAGCCTTATTAGAAGCCTGTTATGGTAATATTCAAATCTTCTGGGTGCCCAAGTCGGCCCATATCCAGCTAAAGATGGATTAAGGTTGCTATGGGTGTTTAAAAATAGTTGCCTAAGGTTCAACCCCCCCTTCTACAGCAGTGTTTTTCTCACACTGATAAGGTCTTACATAAAGAGTGGGTGTGCTGCAATTACCAATCCAAAGCAGCCGTAAGCAGATGCAGGTCTGACTGAAGCGAAGAGGATTTCTAGGCTTCGAAAAACAGGCCCTGGATTACATTCACGGACACTTCACCGCTACAAAAGCCCCGGCATTACCCTGTTCTGCTCAAAGTGCACCGCGTGTAATTAGCAAAAGTTTTCACTGCTGCTAAATTTAGCCTGAAAAGGGGTAAAGCTTTGCTTCAGGCATGCCTCGAAAACCCAAATAAATGCTTCCCATGTGATGTATTTCTGCTCTGTGAGGATGAGGAGTTTATTTCAACCGTTTCTTTTCTAATTGCTTTTTCTTTATCATACATACACAGCCAAGGATGATTATATTCTTAACATTTTGTTCACTCTGTATCCTGAGACTAATAGAAAATGGCACATAGAAAGTGGATGTCATGCCCTTTGTCATGTATGCCTCACCCTCGTCATGAATCCGAGCATTTTCTGTTTGCCTGCATGAATCAGCTCCATTTCTAAGCAATTCATGGCTTTGTCTGCCACTGCGTTCTGCTCACAGACTGTTCCATGCCTCTGTGCTGCAGCAAGGATCTCGTGCACCTCATTGATATACAACAGTGTACAGGGGAGCACGGCGCGGCACAATGGAAGTACACACTGCACCTTTCTCTTGTGGGAGTTCGGCTTCAGATGCTCGGCTCTCGCTGCTCGCGATCTTAACTTGGGCTTTTCATCCCCTGTCAGATCACACCACAGGGGACCGCGTGGCATCGCGTCTTTGAAGGCCAACAAGCACCTCTCTACATCAAAGCAAATACCACGCGCTTTCAACAAAAATATTCACATCTCCCCAGTGGAGCTGTGGTCTCAGAGACCGGGTGGAAGATGCAACAACAGCAGCTCCTAAAAATAAAAAAAATAAAAAAATATATATATATATAAAGAAATCATCATATGTATATTAATAAGGTAATAGAGTAAAATGTAATTCAAACTGAAAGCTAGATTAGCTGGAGTATAGAGAAGCCAGAGGCAGTAATAACATCTGCAGCAATGAAGGAAAGAACTCAGTGGAGATTGTCTCATTTAAAGGAAATGGTAGGTTCATTATATGTGCTGCTTCTACGCCAGTTTAAATAGTTCAGAAGAGTTCAAATGTGATTTTAACAAACACATTCTCACTTCAACCTCGTCACATATTGATGTTTTGGTCATTGACTTTCCACGTCCACATTTGACGTGAAAGGTACCCTGGGCGTGTTGCTTGTTGATGTTCTGGGACATCAACAACCAAGTTGTTCTGCCTGTTACATGCATCGTCTTCTTTCAAGACACACTTCTGTTTTCAGAGGAAGTTTTTACATACAGTCTCTTAAAATGCACGTCAGTACAACACTGCAAATTGACATTTTTTCCCCTTCAACAACAAAAGCACGAGGTTGGGTTAAGGAAAAAAGAACAGGGTTTGGCTTTCGAATTTTACGAGATGTGGATGGGTCCAACAAACACCACTCTCTCAGATGAAAGTGTTTGTTGGACCCATCCGCCTGTCTTACTCCGACTTTCGCCACCTTAACTTTCGTCCTTGTCCCATTGTGTTTCCCTGATGCCACTGGGTGCCATTATACTGAAATGGCAACCGGCCGTATATCATGCCGACGTTAAAGGACACCTTTTTTCATTGGCTTCTGACACTGCAAGCCACTGCCCAAGCGCTGGATTTCAACGACTTCTGAGTGAGACCGGGCTCTTTTAACAAACCTGGAAGTCCCTTGAACTGTTACTGTTTTGGTTGACTCTCACAGCTCTCATCAAACCAGTCTCTAGCAACATTAGCAGACAGCTCATTTCAATACAAAAGCTAAAAAAACCCCACTGTACACACCCCAACCTGGACTGGACGACAGACAGGCTAAAGTTAGCGCCTAGCTGGTGAACACAGTGGAGCATTCAGCAGCTAAAGAGTCACTAATCTGCAGAAAGAGACCAAAACAGAGATTGAATATTAGACCAACATTCACCAACTACAAATGAATGTTAACATTTATGACAGTTCACCCCCAAATCTTACCTGTAGATCTATTTATCAGTCTAGTTTGTTTTAGTGTAAGATGCTGAGTGTTGGAGATTCTGGCCATTGAGATAATGTTAGCCAGCTGTTTATTGTGTCACCGCACAGAAGGAAGCGTGCATCTGCTAGCTCACCTAGCACCACTGAGCTGGCTAACGTTACAGCTTGACATTTAGTTTCATTATATTTTAGAGAAGACAGACATCTCTACAGCTGATATCTCCAACACTCTGCAAATCACACCAAAACAATCTAGATCGGGGGTGTACAACTAGTTTTAGTTACAATTTGATCTCAAGTGGGCCGCACCAGTAAAACCACTCCATAATAACCTATAAATATCAACCCCTTCAATTTTTTTCCTTTTTTTAGTGTAAAGACGTCCATCCTGAAAACATTCATCCACTGACAAAACAAATAATGAAGAGCCTGCGATATCCTCAGAAAAATTATCTGCAAATTCACCAGTATGTCTCAGTTTTTCCACTTGTAGTCAGTCTACTGCTTCATTACATGTGACCTTTCTTCATAATTTCCCACTGAATTGGAAGCTATTGAAGAAGCAGTCATCCCCTGCCTTACAATCTGAAGTTTTGTCAGTGTCTTAGCAGCAGGGTTCCACTAATATTGTTTTATGACAGAAGTCAGATACAGATTCTTTTGCGCTGAAGCTGCTGGTTAATAAAAAGTATTCATTGTCATTTAAATTCCACCTGAAACCTCTCAGCCTTCACATGTGCATAAACTCTAGGTGTGCAAAGTCATCCACTGGGCTGGATTGGACCCTTTGGCGGGCTGGTTCTGGCCCCCCGTCCGTATGTTTGGCACCCCTGATCTAGATCAATAAAGAGCACTACAGTTAAGAGGAAAAATATGTATTTTGATTTTGTGGTGAACTGTCCCTTTAAGGATGCTCAGTGGATATTAGATGTTCAAAAATGCAACGTTTTGACAGCATTTTATAAGGTCAGGTCAGAGAATGCTGAGGCCTATCCCAGCTGACATCGGGCGAGAGGTGGGGTACACCCTGGACAGGTCACCAGACTATCACAGGGCTGACACATAGAGACAGACAACCATTCACACTCACATTCACACCTACGGGCAATTTAGAGTCACCAATTAACCTGCATGTCTTTGGACTGTGGGAGGAAGCCGGAGTACCCAGAGAAAACATGCAAACTCCACACAGAAGGGCTCCCCCACTTTGGAGTTCAAACTCCCCACTTGTTTTCAGCCTCTTAAATACAAAGATATGTGGATTTTCTTTTTTTATATTATCAATGTGAACCAAGTTATCTTTTAATTTAATTTTGAAGTGCTGTTCAGACAAAACAAGCAATCTGACAATGTCACTTTGGGCAGTGGGAACTTTGGATGACCATTTATCTGGTATTTTCTCTCATTTAATAAAATACATGATTAAAAATAATAATCACCAGATTAATGAATAATGCAAATGATTAATGCATATGATCATATCACCATGGTGTATCCAAAAGAAAATTGTAAATTGGTGGAATATTAAACAGTTATATGCTATGATAAAATATGTAAAATTAGGCAGCAGTGTGAAACAAAATCTCTCGTCATTGTGGCCAGAAAATAAATCTCTATCCACTGCTTTATTTTTTTGCCTCTATGATTCGGGAACATGAAAGTGGATTGCAGCCGCTGACCCACTGTTGCTTTAATTATGCGTGCCTCGTATTTAGATCCATTTATTTCAAGGCTACATGACTAAGTGGTGGTTAAATTTTGCCAACTGCCTCTCTTTGATTGGGCAGGATAATTCAGGTCATCTTCACAGTCCTACACCAATATCAGAGCTATTCATTTTTTTTTTTTTTTTTTGCCAGAGCATTTATTCACAGTCAGGGATGGAGAACACTTCTGATTCTGACAGCGGCAGTTTCTCAATTACAATGGAGTCACCGTGGGGGCACACATGTGGATTTGGCCCATTTTTCGGGCTCACAGAGTAAATTGAAAACGGGAGAATGTAGTTGTCTCTCCTAAGGACAATTAAGATGGAGATAGCACTCTATCTGGATAGCGTGTGGTCAAAAGGAGAAATTAATTCTTTTGGAGGATGATTAGTCAGCCTCTTTTGATAAATGGGAGTGGGGATTATGTATGGTCGGCATTACTTTAGAGATTTGTCACTACATTCTAGCACCGCTCCATTTGTCCTGATTTCAAGCCAAGAGGTTCTGATAATATATTTGTAACGGCTGTACATATTTCAGCTTTACAGTCGTATATCTCGCTGGACTTGATAAGCCATTCATAATGTTTCTGGCCCGTGCAGCACTGAGGTGTTTGTATTCTGTAAATGGTTTGTGACAGAGTATAAAATCCACCCACAACAAATTGTGCCTGCATTTCATTACAGCACAATACAAACTTTTTATATCAAATACACTATGAACCACTCACCGGTCGGGATGTTTTTCTGCTCACCTTGGCCTTTCATCAACAAATAACGCTTTCAGGGGAGACGGAGTATTTGCTAAAACTGTTTTGGCACCTTATTTAAGAGTGTGTTTGCCTCCTGCGTGGCGGCAACATGTTTTTTTTTTTCTTGTGTGCTGGAAAGCCCCTCTTTCTAAAGTAAACACATGGAGCGGGGACCTCAGGTGGATACTGAGGTATTGTTATTCTATAAACAATAAGATCACATCCAGGGAAGGGGGGAAAAAAAACACAGCTGGAGGCTCTCAATGATTCAAAGTATACCTCCAGTAAGACATTGTGTTGGGCAAAGCAGTGTGAAAAATAGCTGCCGCGAATGTCACTCTGCTGGGTTTTATAAATTGCATGCCCAGATGTAATCCATTGTAATACATGATTGCCAAGTACCTCCGTCCCCGTGGCACGGTTACTATTCTGCGGACGTGTACTTGATTACAACGAACCATTTCCTGAAGCCCTGCTACTGCATTATACACAGAATGACACACGCTGCTCGCTGCCATCATTGGTGTTTTATGTTTTGTTTTCCGACCGTAATATTTGTCTCAGGCTGTCATGCTGCTGATTTTTGGCCCCAAGGCTCGGCCATTTGTCGCCGCTCTGACACTCCGGTAAATCACCAGAGCAGCAATTTCCCATTCACAAGACTTTGCAGTGGATTGATAAAGTTTGCTTAGCATTACACTTCAGTGACTTAACAACAGCTAATTGAGAACTGAGAAGGGAAAGTCATTTAAATTCAAATTTGAATTTTCGTTTCGCCTACCTCGAAGGTTGTTATTGTGAGCGACAAGTTGCAGCGGCATTCAGCTCATTATGTTCTCATGACTCATTCAAAACTAACCCTACATTTGTCTTAATATACCAACTTATCTTTACTACTTTAATCTGTAATTCTCCGGGAAATGCCTAATTCTCTTCAACCTTATCACACAGACTCTTACATGACTATTTAATGATGCGTTTTAAGGTTCCTGATTCCAGCAGATTAGAGAGATTACAGATTCAACATGTGATTTTCTGCAGATTTACTTTGTGCATCATCTCCATCTTAAGATTCATCTCCTGCTCTGCTCTTTTGTGTGCTAATCAGGCGTGTGACACCAAGATGTGACAAGTCTAAAATTGTAGGTGACTCGGTTGTGGATGTTATTGCATATAAATGAAGGGATTGAGTCCCTCATGAAGAGTAAACAGGCAGAGAGCGAGGGGAGATGCGCAGTGTGGCTGAACTGAGGAATTAACTGCTTAGAGATTTCCTGTAGTGATTGTGGCTGTGTAATAGCGGGGGGCATCCTCTGCACTGTTTCTCTGTGCTTCACAGAGTTCGAACTGTGTGTCCAGAACTGTGACATCTTTTTATTGGATTTTATTTTGCTGAGGCAGTTCTTGTCCTTTTTTGTTTCATTTGTTCAGGTTGTTTTTCTTCTGTTTATCTCAGACCAGCTGCTGCCAGTAATGTGAAGCACTGTACTCCATTTTTTTAATAATCAAGTTAAAGTGGTACTCCAGTGGTTTAATATTACACTTCTATAAAGTCTGGGGATTTTCAAGAGACAGATTATGAATGGTGGTGCATCAGTCATAAGCCTTTTCCACAAATGAACTCTGGACAATGCACCATAGACTGCATATAAAGATGGACAACATGACTCCATTTCCCCCACTGTATAAAAATGAGGCCAGAATATCCTGGACACAGCTACTGCCATCTGCGCAGCAGTGATCTCTACTGTATCAAGTTCCTGCCCATACCGACCCAACCAATCATGAGCAGCACCACTGAATGTGAGCAAACCGATTGGCACACACAGCTGTCAGGTTAGCATGAATCTACTAATCAACTGTTTATAGCATCCCACACCTTGAAATTTCCAGATACTGTGTAACTTGAGTTACTGCCTCAAGCAGTGATGCAGGCGCTGCGCTGGTCAGTCGTGGTGAAGAGGGAGCTGAACCAGAAGGCGAAGCTTTCAATTTACTGGTCTATCTATGTCCCAACCCTCACCTATGGTCATGAGCTCTGGATAGTGACCGAAAGAATGAGATCCAAGGTACAAGCGGCCGAAATTAGTTTTCTCCATGGTGTGGCTGGGCTCAGCCTTACACTGGAATTTCAGTGGATGCGTGTCCGTTGCGGAACGGCTGCGCTGGACCATATTATACAGGTCATATATGATTTTATGGTTTTGCACCTCCATGATTAACATCTCCTCGTCCATGGTGTCAACAGGGTGAAATGATGTCTGAAAAACTCTGACCTGTTGACTTCAGGCCTGCCTCCCCCCATTATGACGTTTTCAAGGTCTAGTGCAGGGAAATATGATCCGCCGTGAACACTGTGTATTTTATTTTGAAAATTAACCGGATGTTTCATTTTGTTTCTGTGCACGACGCCATGCCCCGCACGATCTGCTCTGTGCTGAATTGCTGCGTTGTGCTCCGGCGTCCGGCAAAAATAGAAGTCCTGCCTATCTGTTGCGGAGGGCTCCAGAGCGCCGCAGCCGGTGGAAGCACACATTGACTAGAACTGAAACGTATCGGCTCTGCTGCCGTTCCGGAGCGCAGACGCAAACCACACGCACCTGGTGGAATTTGGGGGTAAGAGATAGGGTAAGGAGCTCAGAGTAGAACCGCTGCTCTTTTGTCTCAAAAGGGGTCAGTTGAGGTGGTTTGGGTATCTGATCAGGATGCCTCCTGGGTGCCTCCTGTCAGAGGTGTTCTGGGCACGTCCCACTGGTAGGAGGCTCCGGGGCAGACATAGAACATTGTGGTATTTGTGTACTCTGAGTTTTTTAGTTTGGCTCATGTCCCATCCATGAACATGGAGGGGGCGGGGTCAATGACTTATACTATACCCACCACCAACGGGAGATCAAAATGTCTTGGTTTCACTTTTGGGGAGCTGCCATATCGTCCATGGTGCAGACAGTGTCTTGAATTTCCCTTTCACACATGTAACCCACAACAGGCAATTTTCCATGTCAGACGCGTTCTCACCTACTGGAAATACTGAGTTTGGTTTAAGTTGGGTGGCGCCTGGGTAGAGCATACAGGAGGCAGGACAAGACGCAAAAAGTGCGCTGCAGAAATCAGTCTTTTTGTTTACATAACCGGTGCATAAATTGGTCATAAACAACCCAGTCTCTTGCTGTTTCATCATTGGACCTTACCGACAGAAGTTCCAGAAACTCATCTTCCCTCTAGTCAGACATTTTCTCTATTGTCTTCATCTAAATGACCATTTTCTTTCCAGCCTCAGATGTTTGTATTCTTGTTTCGTGCATGTTAGAAATATCATTAACATGCTCACTTGGTCATTGTGAATTCATTCGGACATAACACGGACTTTGTACTTGAGAGCTGGCAGGGTAAATTCTGTTTAGAGTCTGGTCTGATTTGGACATTTGCGTTCTCACATACAGCTCCTCTGGATAATGTCTTGATAAGTTCAGGGTTGCAGTGCTTGATAGTGTTCTCAGTACCAGTCAGGTTAGTTTGTGTGACTGGACGGTGGGTGTAAGATTTAACATGAACAAAGCAGCTACTGAAACACAAAGTATTTTATCATGGAAAACTAAAGCACTTATCAGCCCAAACCTACAATTCATCTGCTGCTCCAAACTCAGAACAGAATAATCTCACAGTGGAGGATTTAATGGACTTGGAGGCTTTTATTAACCACTATTATTACAGCTGAGACAACATGGATTCCAAATCCTTCAAAAGTACACCAGAATCATCCAAAAAATAGAGAAGATAGAAGCAGGACTCTTCCATGGGCACAGCTTCAAACTACAGAAATCACGTTCAGCTTCCCAGCTAGTATCAATAACAAATAGGAGCTTCACAAAGAATTAAGAGACCGTTGTTCTAGACTCGAATTCAAACACAGCCACATCACATCTGTTAAGTGATTTAACAAATTATAAACATACTAAGCCGAAATATTTGAGACATACTCATCCTCTCTGGTATCAACAAAAATTCACAACACAACTATGTTGAGAATCTATTAAAAGACCTCATGAATACACACCTCAAACTCCCCCACATTCCCAACAAAGAGAACTACTTGAAAGTAGAGGAACAGACAGTGTATAGAATAGCATCTCTTTGTTAGACTCTCCCTGCCAACATCTTTAAAACTCAATGCCCAGTTTTTTTAAACGCAGACTTTCTGTTAAAAAATGCCCAGTTTTCAGCACAAACAGAGAAGCCTCATGATATCATAAGCTGTAACATAAATGTTTTCTTATGCTGACTAGTTAGCGTCATGACTAGAAGGCTGATCTGCTAAAAACATTTGCAGGTTGTCCGTTTAATGGATGTAAAGCAGCAAAACAGATAGAATTATAACAGATCATTTACTTAAGATGCTGACCACCATAGGAGCTCTTCTTTTATTCTTCACCATATATTCTTATATATTTCAAATATTCTTCACCATCCATATAGTGACAATTTTGTTACAGACATTCTTCATGCATGGATCTATCTTAAAGGAGCTATATGTAAGAAATCTAAAGCAAATAGTCATAAAATCATCCTAATACGTCACAGAGACTAAGGAATAATGTTCATATAACATACTGATCTCACCGACAACAATAGTACGACCAGAATATCAATATGAATTTGTGTTTTGGCCTATTGCACCACCCACTGCCGTCTACCAGTCACACAGTCAGTAGAGTCTCAGCATCAGTTACAGTTACGACTGAGCTACAGCAGCACAGCAAGCAGCATTAGCAGTGTCCCGGTACATAGCATTAGCAGCCAGCTCCTCATGAGCTGTATCCCGGCAGCAGCGTTAGCAGCAGAGAAGCCAGACTTGCTCGAACGGTCCGCTGGAAAACCAAAGATCAAGGACACGGCGACGCGGCCCTGCCACGGCAGCTGCCCGTGGGCAAACAAATCAGTCTCCAGCGTGCTGCTGTCCAGCAACCTCGAATCTGTAGGGGAGGGGGCGTGGACACGACTCGCGGCAGTATTTTGAATTTGAGTGCAGTAACCGTTTTGGCCACATTCTTACATACAGCGCCTTTAAAATAAGCTTGTCAGGAGATATAATAATACTATAATAAATCTTTATTTTATAAAGTTCTTTACATGTTAATAATTAAAACAGACAAGACATGAAATCAACAACTTTAAAAAGAACTGATTAAAAACACTTTAATGTATAAAAACTGAGGAAATAAAGACAGGCTAAATGAACTAAAATCAGAAAAGGCTCTCCAATAAAAGTATATTTTAAGAAGGGATTCAAAAATGATCACTGACTCACATTGTTCCACAGCCTCAGGGCTCTGACAGTAAACACTCTGTCCCCTTTAGTTTTCTGCCAAACCTTTAGAACAGACAAAAGACCTCTGCCCAAGGACCTCAAAGTACGTCCTAGTGTGACCGGTAAGAGGTTAGAGATATAGCTGGGAGAGAGACCGTGAAGAGTCTTAAAAGTAATCAATAAAATCTTAAAATCTATTCTGAAACATACTGGGAGCCAGGGTAAAGAGGCTGAAACTGGAGTGATGTGATCACGTCTAATGGTTCTGGTTAAAAGAACCGAGAGACACGTAATGGCAGTAAACCTTTCACATATAATTTTAACTCTTACACATATAGGGTCAGTAATCATTTTGAGTTGGCAGCATTGTTTCAACTAGTGGGTATCATATTCTAACATTTTGCCATTCTTTTGTCTTCCTGTCTAGACGTTAACACGGATGGTAATGCTCCCATTTTGAATGTGATCACTTGAATGAATGGGCATCATCAGCCTCATAGATATGGGTTAGAAAGGGCTGCTACAGCTACTAGTAGGTTCAGTAGGCTGTTATCAGCCCATTAAATGACCAGGCACAGGTTTCACTTCAGTTTTATTTTATTACTACAGGACTCCCTAAAAACATGGTATTTCACCCAGATGGGCATGGATTTGCAGGATGCAGCAGTACCAACGCATTCTCACTCTGACCTTGTCACATATCGATGTTTGGTGATGGACTTTCCACATCCACATACGACATGCAAGGTACCCTGGGTGTGTTGGTTGCTGAAGTTCTGGGTGTCATTACAACACCGCAAATTTATGTTTTCTCTCACCTCAACAACTCACGCACATGGTTAGGTTTAGGAAAAAAGAACAGGGTGTGGCTTTAGAATCTTAGGGGGCGATCACACCGAGATGAAACTCTAGAAGCGTGATGCCAGTAAAACAGTTGTTTTCCTATGATACGGTGCGTCTGACCGGCGTTCAAGCGTCTTTTTAGATGGGCGTTTTTCTGGCGTCTTTTTAGACACACGTTTTTGTAGACACTTCTTTTTAGACGCGTGTTTTTAGACGTGCGTAGATGCTGAAAAGTTAAAATATTTTTTTGAGCGTCAGACGCCAGCAGCACCAATCAAATCAAATCCTCCTTCCTGTTTTGTTGTGGCAGTTACGGCAGTTTGGTCAGTTACGGCAGTTTTACGGCACTTACGAGCGACAGACAACACAATGCAATCCGAAGACGAGAAATTTATCCTGACAATATTTGATTTTGAAGAATTATACAACACACGCACACCTCAGTACTAATTTCATGTAAGCTACTGTCTCTACTGTCTTTGAGGGAAACACTAGATTCAAGGGGAGATGACAGGAGGTGTGTGTGTGTCACCCGGTTGTGCACGCACCCCCGCTCCACAGGCGCTCCTTGCTGTTTTTTTTGTCTAGCGCGCATTGAATAAGCGTTTCTAGCGTTTCAAGCGTCTTTGAACCGTCCGTGTTTCCGTGTCTCATTTCTGTGTGATCACCCCCTTACAGGACGTGAACGCCTCTCTCCTGGGTGAAAGTCATTCACCACCCCTCCCTTCCGCTCCACTTGGACTTTCGCCACCTTAACCTTTCATTTTTGTACCTCCCGGTTTACCCCATGACGCCACCAAGTGTTGTTAAAATATAACGGCAACCAGCCGTGTGTCATGCCGACGTTAAAGGACATCTTTTTCATCTGTGTCTGACACTGCAAGTGACTACACAAGCGCCAGATTTCTACAACTTTGGAGTGAGAACAAGTTGGCAGTACTTGCTTCAGAGAGCTCCATGACCCAGATCCAAGTAGATTTTTGTTGTCAGACATAATTTAGTACATCTAAATGTCAACATATTTTAGCACATTTAATGTTTCCATGGTCAATTTGTGAATTTACCAGCAATCAGGTAAAAGTCACTTCTAAAATCTGCAGGGGAGTCTAATTACAGCTGCACCAGCAGAACAAGGAGCAAAAAATCCAAGTGTGTTATTGGAAATCGATGATAATGAGCTTATAACTGCCCTCTGAACCTGCCAGTAGGTGTAGCTGGCCCCTTCTAGCATTCAAAGCTGATATCTAGGAAATGCATCCTCCAGAATGCTACACTTTTCCCACCTTGTATAACACCAGAACATGTTCTTGTTAGGGTTATTTTTGGCATCAAAGCTTTTTAGATTTGGCAGCCACGCAAGAGAAATAAGACTTCATACGTTTGATTCATCCCCATAAAATTGTAATTGCAAGGACAGCAGAGAGCACTGCCCTTTAACATGTTGACACTATGTCCTGATCTCAGCTCTTTGTTCGAAGGTATTTATTTTATTTTGGCTCTTTTTCTGTCATTTTACTGGTGGAATTTGTTCTCCTGAGCTGCCAACCCTCATATAACTATGACTCAAGCATTGATGCAGCATAACAAATGTGTCTTTGCTGCGTGGAACATTTCCCACTTTCATATCCTGCTCTGCCGTAAGACTTAAGCTTGTGTGTGTGTGTGTGTGTGTGTGTGTGTGTGTGTGTGTGTTCTCTGCAGAGATCCGCGAGGCCTTTAAAGTGTTTGACCGTGATGGGAATGGGTTCATCTCAAAGCAGGAGCTGGGGATGGCCATGCGCTCCCTGGGCTACATGCCAAACGAGGTGGAGCTGGAAGTCATCATTCAGAGACTGGACATGGACGGTGAGGCAAACACACAGCTCGGATTTTTATGATGTGGAGTCACAAAAGCACAGAGGCTTTGCTCTCTGTTTGCCCACAAAACCGGACTGTAGTAGGCAGTTAAACCAACGACAATAAACACCAACTGTTCCTCTTTTCTGCAGGCGATGGCCAGGTGGACTTTGAGGAGTTTGTCACTCTGCTGGGCCCAAAGCTGACGGCAGCTGGTTTGCCAGATAAGTTCAATGGCACCGACTTTGACTCCGTCTTTTGGAAGGTGCTCATTATTCAGTCACTCATTTCCTGCCTATTAGCGGGAAGATAGACAGCAGAGTCACAGCTGTAGCAAACCTCCAAGCGCAGAAACATTTAGACTCAGTACGACTTTAAAGGAAAACCAGTTTTAATTGCCACATCCACTGGGCTGTTAATGGGATGATTTTAATCTTGGAGAGGTTTGGATTCCCTGAAGAACTGTGTCCCTCATCAAGACTTCTCCGCCTCTTTGTGTGTGGCGACAGTCTTATTACTTAGAACATTAAAGTCAGTTTTTATGTAAAATAGATATTAATTTATTTACAGACACCTCATTAGATAATCAGCTGCTCACTTTGACAGTGGGATGAAATTAATGGGATGGAGCTCGTGTCGAAGCTGCCTTTGTTGTGGTTACGTGATAACGGCACCAGAGTGGCTGTCAAGAAAAGCGAGGCTCCAAATCGAGTTGTGAAAGAGAGGGGATTTGTGGGAATTCTTGGTGCAGTCAGTGTACGAAAAAAGAATCACAACCAAAGACACCTGCTGGGAGAGTCAAGGAACCCGAGGGACTGCTGCAAAGGCTGCATAGCCTCACATAACATTATATAACAGAATAGTAGTATCAAGCATGTGCTGCTGGATTGATCACACAGAGCCTCCGGTCACACTGGTGAACGCAGCTCAAGCTGAGCAGAAAATGAGTAACATAGATGAGCTTTCCAAACAGGCACAGATCCTGGATTGGCACTTTTGCAGGGATTTTGTTGTTAGTTTTGGGTCTTAAGTCAATCACAGATTCTTTAAGCCATATTTTACAAAACGACAGTCACTTCTCCTTTATACAATGTACCTGGAAGTAAACTTTTTTCACATCGCTAACATTGATAGTTACTTTGCAGAATACAATTTAACATACAAAACACATACGATGGATTACACTGTAAAATACAATTCATTGCCAGTTAAAATTAGCTCCATCTGCAATTTAAATCAGTTAAATTCTGCAGTATAATAAAATGACACTGATAGGAGCTTTTACTTTTAATATTGTAATTGTACATTTTGTTTATAATACTTCTGCATTATTATTCAGATAAGAATTTGAATGCAGGACTCTTACGTATAATATATAAGCTTTCAGTGTTTCGCACAGATTTCAAATCTATTTGATTTAAGGGAGATTTTGGGATCTCAAAAGACCAACTTAAAATTCCCGGCATAATAGTATACAATGTTGAACATTTTGAATGAATGATTTATGAAAGGTGCAACGCCGATGTGTTCATTCATAAGATCAACATTTTTTGTTAATAATCTTCTAAATAGACTTTATTGTGTAAGGAGCATGAGGTTTCTAGGTTTTTCCTGTTCCTTTATTCTTTCATTGTGTGACATGGTGACAAGATATGGTGCACAGGTTGTTGTGCACCATATCTTGTCACCATGTCTTCCACACCTTGCACACATGTGAAATGGGTGAAGCAGTTTCTATTTAAGCTCAATGTTGTAAATAACGACAAAAGACAAAAGTTCCAGGAAGACAGAAATCGAGCAAGAGCGGGGTGCTGGATTTTCTGTTCAAAGACCAAAGTGATATTTTCCGATCAGAGCCATTTGGATGTGCGAATATCTCTCTTCAATTAAATCTAAAGCTGTGCCTCAATTCAGGGACTGCAGCCTTTCTCGGCTGCATTTGAAAACCAATTGCGTCACATCAGCGCCACCAAGGCTGTCCCATTTCGAAGGCTCCTTCAGCTTTCTTTCCCAGATTTTGGAGCATGCAATGGATGAATCCTTAGTGGCCCAGCCTATCCCAAGATGTATTGCATGCTGGTGACGATTTTTAATTAAGTTAACTAACAGTAGATAAACATTAACTGGCTACCAGTGAACTGTTGTTAACATTACTATAAGCTTAAAGCACACAGCTTAATCACTTAATAAGTTTACCTGAAACAGTCTGTCAGCCTGAAATACATCAAACAGCGGTGTCTCTGGCGATGAGTCATCTCCTCAAGTATTAAATAAAAACAATCTCTTGGTCCATGATTTAGGGCTAACTACTAGCTTACTCCCTCTTCATCAAGCGCAGCTTGTAACACATGATGCAACCAGGAAATCCTCTGCAGACCAGACCGTCCAATTTCGGAAACCGTTCGGTTTGGCTGCTACCATGATCAAAGAAGGTGGTTGATGTAGACCATGAAGGTTGGGGTCCATGTCATTGGTCCAACAACCCATTGGTCCGACGGTCCGCGGTGCTGAATGGCTCCCGGCGGGTGTATTTCTACCTTGATGGTACGCCGCGACCGGCTCTGGGTCAGCTGGGAAAGGCTTGAGGCGAGGGCAGGCTTACGTGTTTGTCACTTTCTTTTTCATTTTAACCCACACCATGATCTTTTCCTAACCCTAACCAAGTGGTTTTTGTGCCTAAACCTAACCAGACCTTAACACAGGGCATTC
>NC_065513.1:35954099-35956484 GCF_006386435.1 Epinephelus moara | reverse complement strand
ACCCTAACCAAGTGGTTTTTGTGCCTAAACCTAACCAGACCTTAACCACAGGGCATCATGATGATTTCGGAACGGACTTTGGAACAACGGGTTTAATATTGTCGGAACAATGGGATGTCGAACCAATGGGCAGTTCCCGAAGGTTGCGTCCTTCAAAGGCTGTAGCCCCTGAATTGAGACACAGCTTATTTGCTGACAATCAGCAGCTCCTGTCATTCAACGCAGGGTTGACTGACCATCTCCATGAGCCGTTCCCCTGCCCTTTCTGCTCGGTTAGCACAAGCTAACACAGCAAAACATGATTTCATCCGTGCTTGTCATATTTTGCAGCTTGGGTAGAAGCACAACTACAGCAGTTATCAAACACAGATCTCACACTGATACCAAAACGGCTCGACTTTGTCGTTAAACCTTTTAATAACTGTAAGGTAATGTTAGCTGTGTGACGTTAACTGTTAGCCCTGTCGCTGTATGTATAACTCTTTACTACCAGACACAGGGCTCACACTCCCTGTAGCAGTAGCTCTAAAATCTTACCTGTTTTAAAAAGTCAAATTTGCAGTTAAGTCGCAGTTATTGGACAAAATTGCAAGGTACAGGTATTGGCTAAATTTGCGTTAATTGTTGTAATCACAACATCCTGGAGGGACTGTTTATACTGCAGTATCACTACTTTTACTTTAGTGAACAGTCTATTTCCACTTCTGCATAATGCAATGGTATTATTTATTAAAACATAATATTCTAAGGTCCCTGATATGTGATACAATATCAGCATTTTAAATATTAACATCGCAAGTGAACAAACGAGGAAATGGGCCGTTGAATTTTAAGTGGATGTCAACTCAGTCAAAAGTTTAACACAACTATTCATACTCAATTTCCGTAATCTGATTAAATTTATACTGCATGAAATGTTTTCTGTACACGGCTGTTATTGTTCACCTTCCTTTTATGTGTTATGTGTGTGTGCTTAAATGCCTGTCTTTGTATTTAGTGTGTGTCTGTGGTATCGTGTCCACCAGCCTGCGTCCATGTTAATGTTTAGTTATGCATGTCTATCTCCAGTGTGACATGCAGAAGTTAACGGTGGAAGAGCTGAAGAGGCTCCTCTACGACACCTTCTGCGACCACCTGTCCATGAAAGACATCGAGAACATCATCATGACTGAGGAGAACCACATAGAGAACCCTGAGGACTGCCAGGTGGATATAGACAGTAAGGAAGAACCTCCTATACCTTCACTGACTTCTAATGTTTATGTGCATCTGGTGATATAGTGCAGCAAAGGTCCAGGCTGGATTTAAACCGGGGGTCATTTTATGTGATGACTTCTGATTGTTAATTTTCCCAGGGACCACCTTCCCAAAAAACACAACATGACAAAAAAGGGATAAAAATAAACTGGGCTGTAAATATGTAATGCCACTGTGAGCTGTTAATGCTGTGAAGACTTTCTGTTGTGCCTAAAGCTTGTCCCTTTTCCTCAGAAAATATTCTTTTGACGTACCAACACATTTGGGGTGTGTTGTTTTTTGTGTCTCTGGAGCCTCGATGGTTTTAGCGCCTCATTTGACAGGATTTACCACACTCAACACACTGAGCTTTCGGCTCAGCATCACTGCCTGCTATTATGAATCCAAATTTAATATTTTCAGGATCATGTTTCCTCATTGCAAGCTTTGGAGCTTTTTACTGGTGCAGGGATGCGTCCTAGGCAATGCTAGGTAGCTAGGAGTGGCAAAATACTTTTTTGCGTGGTGATATTAACACTTCTCTGGTCAGTGAGATTTTAATTTGATCGTACTAATATTTGTAAAGTCTTAAAACACAGATAGATATACATGTAACTTAATTTAAATTTTTATTTAACCAGCAGTACCTATACAGTCCATTAGATGGCACTGTGAGGAGCACTGGGTAAGAACCACTGCTTTAAGATGCAAGCAGCATCTCTTCTTAAAGTTGCATCAGAGGTGATATACCTTGCTTCTAGAGGCCATCACAAGCCACGAGTGATGGGTGAAAATGAATGAATGGATATTTTTTGATGACTCATAACCAGAGATGGGACCAAGTCACACATGTGCAAGTCTCAAGTAAGTCTCAAGTCTTAACCTTCAAGTCTCAAGTAAGTCCCAAGTCATTTTTTCTTGGGCAAGTCAAGTCAAGTCACGTCACAGGTTATGTCAAGTCAAGTCAAGTCCAAGTCAAGTCACCTTATTATTGTAATTTTACCTGCAGAATCTGATCTTAATAAAGTGAAAAGACAAGATATAAGTAACTGTCAGTAAACATTGACTTCATCGCTGCAATGTTTACTTTGCAGGGAGGACCCCCATGCATGAGCGCACGCGCACACACACACACACACTAACCAAGGC
>NC_065513.1:35930374-35952008 GCF_006386435.1 Epinephelus moara | reverse complement strand
AAAACATGATGTGAATAACACTCAAGTCATTCAAGTCATCATGTCTCAAGTCAAGTCAAGTCCCGAGTCTTTAACTTCCAAGTCCGAGTCAAGTCTCAAGTCTTTTATTTTTTGTCAAGTCACAAGTCATCAAAACAGTGACTCGAGTCGACTCGAGTTCAAGTCACAATGACTCAAGTCCCCATCTCTGCTCATAACTGTCCAGTATGTACTGGGTCAGCCAATCAAACGTCGAGTGCTCATAAATCCCAGCCTTTTCCCACTCAGCGGGGCTGTTATGGTAGGGTACGATACGAGAGTGAAAAAGTACCGACTGAATCAGAGTTGAGACATCTGCCACTGCAAGCCATTGGCGGCACATTTATATGCTTCTCAAGCCCAGTTCAGACCAAAGATTCATGATGAGTCGAAATGTGCAACTACCTTGAATGTGCTGTTCTGCAACGCTGTAAAAACCTGCCAGTTCACACCAGTGCAACTAGATGAGATGGTGTATCATCTCTATGCAACAACTCTCTGTACTTCTGTTCTGATTTCCACATTTTCAGGCTTATTTTGTGGCTGACATTAATTTGTAGCTTCTTAAAATATGAATGAGGATAATGGTAGTGAGATATTGGCTACAGGTGCATTTGTAGTCGTGACGAAACGGCAAAAAACATCAACAAAACGAGCATCAGATGGACTGTATTCATAATAAATACGCCACCATAATATTAAACACATGTGAAGACGGAAAGAGAGGGCTCTGTGGGGACGTAGCACCTGCCGCAGCAAATGAACACTCCGTCTGTGGACTTCACAACAAGCTGTCTAGCGGCAGAAACAGGCGACGTGCTTTATGTTCTAAAACCAGTCATCAGCATTTTGACCAGCTGAGTTGCAGGTGACACCATCAGCTGGAGCTCAGATAGCCAGTTAATGCTGCTGCAACTTTTATCTGCAACGTTCTTAGTAGTTTAGTCTCTTTGCAAATCTTTGGTCTGAACTGGGCTTTGGATGGTCGTTCTTCAGACCTTGGTGTGCTTACTCTCTTCCCCATAATGACGACATATGACGCCCCCTCCTTAAATCATTAATGATGAGTTTTGACACCCCTGGCGTATATCTTATCCTACTGTATCTTATATAATGACGAAAACTCTGTGTGTGTGTGTGTGTGTGTGTGTGTGTGTGTGTGTGTGTCTGTTCCATGTTTTTCTCCTCACTGACTTGGTCAATCCATGTGAAATTTGGCACAGTGGTAGAGGGTCATGGGAGGATGCGAATGAAGCAATATTACATCAGTTGGCCAAAGGGGGGCGCTATAGCAACCCATTGAAATGTCAAACTTTGAATGGGCATATCTCATGCCCCGTATGTCGTAGAGACATGAAACTTTGCACAGAGATGCCTCTCCTCATGAGGAACACATTTGCCTCAAGAACCCATAACTTCCGCTTATATAGATTTTCCGCCATTTTGAATTTTTTGAAAAACACTTCAAATGGATCTCTTCCTAGGAAGTTTGAGCGATCTGCATGAAACTGGGTGAACATAATCTAGGGACCAATATCTAAAGTTCCCTCTTGGCAAAAGTTGGAAAACTTACTAAAACTGAGCTTCTATAAGGCAATGAATATTGCGGAGGGCGTGGCTCATCACATAAAGGTGTATAACATCTCAAGGGTTTCACCCATCACCACGCAACTTTGTAGGCATATGACCACACATAATCTGAGGGGACCCCTCCATTATTGACCCCATCAAACAAAATGGGGGCGCTAGAGAGCTAATTTCTTATCTAGGCCTAACCACCATATGGATTTTTACTAAACTTGGTAGATATGTAGAACAGGAGGCCTCAAGGTGACTGGAGAAATTTAACTCTAATTGGCAACTGGGTGGCGCTATAACAACAGAAAAATGCTTAAAAATGGCTAAAATGCGACCGATTGCTGTGGCTGCAATCATACTATCAAATTCACAAAAACAATGTCTGAATACATTGCTCTTCTTAATGGGTTCAGTTGACTATTTAATGTGCAATTTCCTATGACTTGTATCCCAAACACACCATGTGAAACTGGTGACATCTGAAGCCCATTTATCAGGTTCTGTGTTTGGCTTTCAAATGGTGATGACTTACTGGTAAATGAATGAAAACACATTGAAATCCTTATAAATAGATAGTGTAGAGCCTCAGGTTTCTAAAGATATATGAAATGTCTATGTTTCATGTAGGTTGGTGGAGTGTTACATTCATTTATAATCACATTTAATATTTTTATTCAAATAATTGCATGGGTAGGCTTAGAATGTTCTATAAGGGTGGTTCTATTAGGCGTTCTATGGGGTAAAAAGAATAAATTGTTGGTCAGTGACATTTCTGTTACATCCTATTGAGCTTACATAGCTTACCTACATACAGTTGATACGCATTATAATTGGTAATGCATTGAAGAGAAGATTTTTGCGGCGGGCAGCAAATAGTCAAACATGCATATACTATTTTGGAGTCTCGTGGAGAAACTGACACTATATTTTGCACAACTTGAGGTTTGATACATTTACATGTATTAACTCAAAGGAATGGATGGTTTGAATGGAATCAGTCCACCCATAACTACAAGCCACTTTACACTCACCAGCCACTTTATTAGGTACACCTTGCTAGTACCAGGTTGGACCCCCTTTTGCCTTTAGAGCTGCTTTAAGCCTTCATGTCATAGATTCAAAAAGGTGCTGGGAACATTGCTCAGAGATTTTGGTCCATATTGACAGGATAACATCACACAGTTGCTGCAGACTTGTCGGCGGCTCCCGTTCCACCTCATCCATCTTGGTTGTAACGAGTTCCTGTTGCCTTTCTATCATCTTGAACCAGTCTGGCCATTCTCCTCTGACCTCTGGCATCAACATGCATTTTGGCTCACTGGATATTTTCTCTTTTTGGGACCATCCTCTGTAAACCCTAGAGATGGTTGTGTGTTAAAATCCCAGTAGATCAGCAGTTTCTGACAGACCAGCCCGTCTGGCACCAACAACCATGCCACGTTCAAAGTCACTTAAATCACCTTTCTTCCCCATTCTGATGCTCAGTTTGAACTCAGTTTCGTCCTTACGATGTCTACATGCCTAAATGCACTGAGTTGCTGCCTCGTGATTGGCTGATTAGCTATTTGCGTTAACAGGCATTTGAGCAGGTGTACCTAATGAAGTGGCAGATGTGTATATCATAATATATTATTTATGCAAGTGATGAAACCTGATCAACATGCCCCAGTTGCACTGTAAAGAGTGGAGCAGGTCTAATCATAGTAATCATAGTGACAGACATCATTTGTATTCTTAAACCACACTCTGGTGACAATACATTAACACATCACACACAGAATTCACCCTTAAAATTCTTAACAATCACACCGTCTTTCTAGTGTCACCATTCTGCACCAAATTCTGGCAATCACACAGGGACAACTGTGTTGTTGAAACAGCAGCGATGCCAATTTCTCCCATCAGCAGGCTCGACAGATCATAATGTACTCCAGCCACTCATCAGCGGGGTATGAAATACCGTGCCCTCTTAGGCAGCTGTTTTGTAATTTGAGCTACTGTGCACGGCAAATGGCATTGCTCCCTCTCCTCTCCTCAGCCGGAAAAATGACTACACTGTTTCTAAAGCTCCATCCGCCCACACGGCCTCTGCGTGGAGAACCCCTCATTTGAAAGTCATTGTCAGGAATGCAGGGAATCCCAAACTTAAGTAGAGGCAGGTTTACAGAAAATGTCCACAGTGAATAAAAGGAAATTACACCTTCTCATTACAAAATGACTGGAATTAACTGAAGAAGGCAAATTGCTGCGTCAAAGGGTGGAATTGTCCTTTAATGGTTAATTTACACAGGATGATTTGCTTTTTCTGTGGCTGTTTACCTAATGTGTAGGTTTAATGGTTGTTGGAGCTATTACAAACCCATTCTCTGATTTACAAAGAGGAAAATCTTCTCTTTTCTGCTGCGAAAACACTTTTTAAAAGACGTGAGTTGTTTTTCCTCTGAGAGCGGCGATGACCTCCGTAGGAAATAAAGATAAATCAAAAGCAAGATCAGTTTTCAGCAGTTTAAAACATTCTCTGTTTGGACACAAATACAAGGTAAATGCAGCTAAAAATGTTCCAACAGATATGAAAGTTCCTATTTGAACATTTTGTTTTGCCTCAGCTGCCTTGGTTCTCACTTCAGACGACTCTGCAGGTAGACTACACCTTCTCTTGGAGCGCTGATGGTGTGAGCATCCTTTAATATGCCAGTCAGGTGCCATTTGTTTGTTGTTCCAAAACGGCAATCAACATTTCAATCTAGATGCAGTTACGCGGCGTACAGGTGTGAAAACAAATTTTCTTGGCAGTGTTCATCCCTTATAATTGTGTTCATGTAATTGTAAGGTTTTGTGATGAGCTCTTTCATTCGGAAATTACTATCCAGATATCTTTGAAGCATTAAATAACGCATGATTCAATAGACCTTCAGGTAATGTGCTCCCTTGTTTTCTCCCTCCCCGTCTCTTTCTCTTTCCCTCCTCCCAGGTTCCAGCCCGACGCAGCAAGTCAAGCAAACTTGTGTGCGCAAGAGCCTGATATGCGCCTTCGCCATCGCTTTCATCATCAGCGTCATGCTCATCGCAGCCAATCAGGTGCTGCGGAGCGGCATGAAATAGGAGCAGCGGCACTCTCAGCCTTGACCACCACCTAAAGGCTGCCTTACAGATAAATGACTGGAGACAAAGCTCAAAAAAAAAACAAAAAACAAACACAACAGACAATCACGCAGCTGTAAAACAGGCAGACACATGACTGCAGAGTAACTGGAGTCACCAAGGACACGACATGTGCAGAATTTGTCTCGCTGTACGAGACATTTCAAGGACAACAGGACCTCACATACAAAGAGACAGCGCTGTGTTTTAAAAGTGGACAGCTGACTATACATATCACTCTTCGTAACACAACATTTAGTATTCATTAGCTATGTGCATTTGAGCAGTGTTGCATTCAGTATGGTGGCAGCTATAAAGAGAAGTGTAGTGACCGTCCAGTTTTGTATTTGTCCAGTGTACCATGCGGTTTATTATAAACGAGTAGAAAGAAATGTGTGAAATATTGTGGGGACATTGGAGAAGATATATTCCTGAGGGCTGGAGGGTGTTGTTATGTACAAGGTCTGGAGTGCACAGTGTTGTGGAGATATTGTATGCGGTGCAACATTGTTCAGAAACCACTTGGGAATAACGATAGCTTGGTAAGAAACAAAATAATAGGGTTGGCAGGGAGGTGCATGCGATTGTGTGGATGGTTTCACTTGTTCACAGGCTGCAGGGCTTCAGTCTGAGCAGGACGGAGCAAGGTGAAGCAGGTTAACAGCTCACGGGGGGAAGGTGTTGAGGTCTGAACGGACGGGTAACTGGCTGGAAAGTGGCTGGACATGCAGTAAACACTCGACTCTCTGTCTCCGCTGTGGGGCTGCGCAGGCCTCGGAGGGTGACCATCATCTATGCATGAAATGCATGGATTTAAACAGTCGTCTTGACACATTTGTAGAAGTTCTTATCAATGTATTAATCATTATGACTGTGTAACAGCTGTTTTCGATTACTTAATGACAACTGTGAGCAACTGTGTGGTGCGGGGTATCAGCATTCACAACAAAAGGTAACGCATACAACTGCATGATTAAAGAAGGGCTGCTTTAGTACATGCTCGTAAAAATTACTTTTGGGATTGCTAAGCTGTGGACCTTTTGACTCGCCGGATGCCTGATGACCATTGCCCACTGTCACTGAAGAGCAAACGACATCAAGATGTGTGTCACTCAGCCATTTATAGAATATGCATCAGAACTGATCTGATTGGTAGTGCCGATACAAATGTGCAGGAATGTAATTTGTCCTTTTATTTTAGTTGTTTTCTGTCTGGATGCGTTGCTATAGAGCAATAAATGTATGTAAAATAGACATCTCACAATGCATTGGACAGACATGAACCTTCAAAAGCGTTAGTACCAATGGACCTGTTAACTTTTGAGGTCAGAAAAGTTTCTATAACACTTTTCGAATCAAGGTTTTGGCAATACAAGAGACATTGGCCCTGAGGAGACGACCCTCTTATTCAGTGAGATGCAGACAGATGAGCGGGAACACGTGCGTCAGAAGCTGCTCGGTGCATTGAAGTCTGAGAGGGCCCAAATGGTGTAAACTGTTGCAATAAAACAAATATCTGTGAAGCACCACATGAATTTGATTGGGTGTAGTTGTTTAGATTGTTGTGCATGCATCTGGGTTAGGTCTGTCATTATCAATGTGTATTGTACATATAAACCAACTTCAACCAAAGCTTTGGCGGGATCTGTGACAGCAGAACTGGGCCACAGAACGAGAGCAAGCTCAGTAAACAGCTGATGAAATTAACATTTTTTACTGAGAAAAAAATCCTGCAGAAGTCCCACAGTCACTTTTTCTCGCTCGGGTGAATTCACAAATAGATTGTGGCTGCTGGTATTGCACATCACTTGCAAGCTTTATCTCCCCTGTCTTGACGTCCATTTCAGAATGATACTCAGCTAATGATACAGCTCAGTCACCAGAAGAAAATGTTCACGTGTTTCTGCAAACCACAAATACATTTGCACATTTTGTATCTCTAGAGTGATGTAATATGTAAGCTGACTTTGTCATCATGAGGTGGAGGGTATGGTGGATGGAGTGTCACCTTGGCAAGACACCTGCCAAGCCACTGTTTGAAATCAACAGGGCCAACCCTTCGTGGCATTTTGACTGGTGTTTCTGGCATTGAACCTCGGTGTTTTTCACCAACGTGTCCGTGCTTTTCAGCGTCCTTTATGACACCAAGTGTGTGTGTTTAAAGTCAAAACTTTACCTTTTCCTAACCATATCTAAGTGGGTTTATGCCTGATGTTACGGCAGTTTTTTGGGGGCCCAAACGCAGACATGGACATCACAGGTAGTTGCACAAAGTAAGGGGATTTATTGGGGGAAAAAAATGGGGGCACAGGACAAGGCAGGTGAGCTGGGTAGACGAGTGGAGGAATGAGCAGCAGCTGTGTTTGTAGATTGGTTGTGGAGATGTTGTCACCGGAATTCAGAGGCACGGGAGAAGAGAGGTTAGATTGAGAGTGTTTTCACACTTGGTCCTTTTCAGCCCTCTAAACAGACAGGTTGGTCTGTGTTATGCCCCACCCTTAGGTGGCCCTACGGGGGCAAAAAAACTGACCCAAAATAACCACATACACACCTTTAAATACTTAAAATCCATGGGATATATTACAAATAAAACAAGCAAACAAGACAACAAAAGACCAGCAGTCCCCACACCAGAGGCCTCTCTGCTCTGCTGCTGCCACAGGAGCTCTTAAGCACCTCCTCCATGCCAGGTGTGTTGCACCTTGTTAAGTAATGCAGCAGACCTGGGCAGCTCTACAATGGAGGGAAAATGGACAGCAGCACAGAACACACACAGCTGTAACAGAGTTTGGTTCCCTTCAAGTCCGTGGTGCAGTTCACTTTACCTTGGCACTGTGAACATAAAGTGCTCCAGGTTCACTTTGCTCTCTGTCATTGTATTTAGCCCTCTAGATCACATGCTGTTGCACTGGGACGCTTGAAAAACACAGATGAAACCACGTCGGCCTGTAACGCTTGCTCGCAGGACGACGAGTTGTTTGGTCCACAGAAGATACTGCACGTCTCCAGATGTGGAATGTAGAATACATTAAATGGCAACAGTCTACAGCACACAAACAGTTTTCCTACAATTTTGGGTTGATCTGAGAGTGCGGGGCTTCATAACGGCACTGTGTCAAAGTAAAAACAAAACTATATCAATATATATAGACTATAGTGTGAACAGAAAGAGAACTGAGTCCTCTTTCAAATGAACTGACAATGTGAACACAAAAAGAACTGAGGCCCTTTTCTGTTGGTCCACTTTTTGGTGCACTTTAAGAGGACTGAGTTCAGTTTGTTTTAAGAGGACTACATGTGAAAACACCCTAAAATGCACATGGGGAAAACACTGGAATCTCTCGATAATACACAGTATACTGAGTGGCAGGAAGTGAAGAGCTGGCTCCTTAAGCTGAGAGTAGACGAGGCAGTTGAACGCAGCTGTTGAGGTGCGCCAGGTGCCTGATGACAATGCCACGTCCACAACACACACACAGGGGAAACAGGGAGAGCACAGGAACACAACAGGGGGTCGCAGCCTAAGCCGTGACACCTAAACCTAACCACACCTTCACCACAGTGTTGTTGAGAAACAAAGTTTTCATGTATCTGTTAGAAAATTATGTACGACTGTAATATATCCTTGGTTTGCAGAAATGTATAATATGAACATGTGTCTGGTGACTGGGTTGAATGATAATACAGCATAAAAGCAGCCACAAAGTTTGGCAGCCGAGTGCAAGTTGCCCTCTTTTTTTGTTGCATCTGATCGCAAATTATTCATGTGGCAAAGTATAAACATTGCCTTTGTGCCAAGAACACAGGAGGCAAGACACTGGCAGCGAGAGAAATGACAAAAATTGAAATTTTTGGAGCACAAGTCACAGGTCCTGACTGAAGAGGGACATCTCAAAACTAAAGGCAAGGAATTTAAACGTGACAGAAAGAAACCATATTTGGGCTCCCAATGTGATAATTCTGTTGGTGTTTTTAAACGCACACCTTCAGATGGAATAAAAAGATGGCATGAGGACAAAAAAAACTGTTGAGTGCCTCACAAGCTTGTCAAATGAATGGACACCCCTTATAAATGTACTTCAGTTACCACCAACTCTCGAAAGACACTAGTAATTTCATTGTAACTGCGTGTGGCTGACTCGTGCTGATCTTTGTGAATTGGACTGTTTTTGCAGTGAGACTCATTTGCAAAGAAAGGGGATGATGTCATGCCAAATACATGCAAATAGCACAGGAGCACGGAGACATTCGGGGTGCAATTCACTCTTTGCGAGTGCTTTGAAAATTACAGTTTCTTTCTGTCTTATTTGTGAAGGTTTAGTGGCCCCAAAAGCTGCCCAATCCTTCTGTGAATTCGCCTCGATATTTTCTGATCAGTAGACCTTCATCAGGAAAGATGAATCTTACCCTAAACCATTCTTTAAAACCAAATTTGGATTTTTAACAGAGGCAATACGTGTTTTGTGAGTCAAAAGAAAACTTCAAATGCCCTCAAAAACACACGCTGCAATATAGAGATCTAAATAATTCACATCTTAAGAATATCCCTTTTTAGGATTTCTATTGGCAGCTTCTCAAACTTGGATCTCACACAGGAGCCAGAACCTCACAGATGCAACAAAATTAGACTACCCTATCACCCAGAGCCAGGAAGGATAACGATTATCTGATGCACATGGGCAATTTGTCAAAAGTGTCAACTCTGTGGGGAACACACACACACACACACACACAGGAAAAAAATACGGGAGAAAAAAGCCCATTTATTAACAGATACCTTGGTTTCCATTTTTGCACTTTAAGATGTGCTGCAGCGCACAACAACAGCTCACCGCCATGATTGTTCATCCGATCCCAGATATAGTTTAGGCATAAAGAATTACTTTACCATAGATGTATCTATTTTTGTGATAAGAATATGATGGAATAGAGTATTAACTGACTGAAAAATTATATTGTCTCATTCGTTTTCTATTATATCATTACTGAGGGAACATTTTCATGGGGAATAAAGATATAATAATAATTTGATTTGTTGCCTTATTCTTTGAGACACTTAGGCATTGTGCATATGCATACAAATACACCAATCATGGGTTTATTATTTATCACCAGAGGAAAATGTACAAACCAATATTTATTTTATTTTTACCAATGAAAAAAAAAAAAACCTGTATGAACATGTTGATAGTCTACTGAATGTTCTATTTCCATCGTACTGTACTTTGATACTTGTCTTTGGATCTTGCAAAAATGTTTATTGACCATGTGATATCTGTCCATTGACTCCACCCGATGTTCTTCTATGTCTGTGGAATGGTATTTCACATGAATAAAATAACGATCATGTCCCGCATCCGTGAAATTATTTTCCACCTGTCAAATCCTCAGTCGATGAGCTTGAGATGACTGTATGAAATGCTGAGGATCGGTTTGGGTGTATTGATTGACATCCTGACATCTCAGATTGAAATCCACGGACAGTGATGGATTTTTCAAGGTTAGCTGAATCCATTGATTGCTTTATGCCATTCTGAGATACCCTTTGGCTTAGCAGAGCGTTTTGGGCCCCGTCTGTCACATTTATCCCAACAAAATCTCCTCTTATATCTCTTATGTCCACTAGTAATGGTGAGGATGTTCTGTTGTGGCAGTCTTAAAGAGACTGAGAGAGACTTTTTGCACTGATTGTTCACTACAAAAAAAATACTGCTTTATATGTATCGCATGAGGTGTATTGAGTCAGTGATTCCCCACTTCTGCAGTACTGTACTTCTGCAGTTACTGAGAATACGTGGAAAAGTCATGGAGCAGATCAACTAATTAAAAAATCATGATTTTATTATAGGAATATACCCCTTTTCCTAACTTGCAAATATACTCTTGGGCTTCCCAATTGAAGCCACTCACTGTATGGATCAATAATGATGTAGACAGTCGGTGGTTGAACATGGAGAATTCAACTCGCCAGCAAGAAATGCCTTTCTTAGGGTTTTCTCAGAGAGATTGCAAAATGAATAAATGGTCTAAATTCACATTACAAATTTGGAAAGAAGTGCAAAAGACTTATGATTTACCTCGCCATATTTCAGCCCTTACTCCCATTGGATCCATGAGAGACTTTATTCCCTCTCACATGGACACAGGCTCAAGGAACTGGTCAAGATTTGGGTTGATTTATGTACATCAGCTTTTTGGTCAATTAGGTCAAACTATTAAGTCTTTTGAACAAATAAAAAAATTTAATCTTCTTCTGCAGACAGATTTCTATAGACATTTACAAGTTAGACATTCTCTACACAGAAAAGATGACCTTACAGAGATCCAAGCTACCAAGGCAATCGAAACGTTGTTGACGAATCTACAAATGAATAACTCAATGGGAAAAATTATCTCCAGTATGTAAAGTGCATTTTTGACGACGGATAAGACTGACTCCCACTATATTAAATCCAAATGGGAAAATGAGCTACAATTACCAGAACCAATTCCCACTGACACCTGGAGTAAGATCTGTTCAGGGTCTCACATGGTCACCAGATCAAACACTTAGAGAGAATTCAGATGGAAACTTAAGCCGTTTTCAGACCTGAAAGTCCGGACCAAGGTTCATGTTTTTGTCACATTGTATACATTGTGTCCCTTGGTTTTGCATTCACATTGCAATTCTGTGAGTGGACTAAAGAACTTTACATGACATAGTTACGTTCATCTATGTGGGTTGCGTCACCTTATATTTGACATCGATTGGTTCATAAATGGGCGGGGGTGTGACGTCAGTGTGTTGTCAAGTAGGTGGGTAGAAATCCCCTCAATGTTTACAAACATTACCTCACGAAAATGGACGAAGCAATTCTAATAATCGCCACGCTACTCATACTATTACGGCATTGCTATCAGCTGCAGCACCAACGTAGAGCACAATACTCGCGGCTCGTACAAAAACGAAATATAAATCTACACTTTGTGCGAAGATGTCATCGTCGCCGGCAGGAAAGGAGGAGGAGGAGACAGCTAGCAATGTTAGCAATGCTGAGAGCCCTGCCAACTCGGGAGCGACCAGTGTCGAGGTGAGTGACAATAGACAGCTCATTTTTGATGGTGGACTTGACTTCTCTCCTGGCGGAAATAAACAACCGGCGCACCAGAATTTCCTGTTAATGGTCCAAAAGTCCGTACCATCCAAAAAAATGCTTTCACACTAGTAACGGACCAGACCATGGTTCTGTTTGGTCCGGACCGAGACCACCTCTTTTGGCTGGACCAAATTTTGGCCGGACCAAATTTTGGCCGTTTGGTCCGGACCGTGGTCCGGGGATAGTTTTCACACCTGCAGACCAAACGGGAAAGGCCAAAAGTCCGGTCCAAACAACCTAGGTGTGAAAAGGCCCTTACTGTATGCTTCTTTAGAACACCAGGGACCCCATGGTAGCACTACTTGGAATGAGTCAAGCACTGTTACTGACTCGTGTCTATTTTTCTCTATTTTCAAAAACTTTCAAGACCTTGATTTTTTTCCCCTCAAATTCACAAGGTTTAAAGGGATTCAAGGATCTATGGGAACCCTGGTGAGTTCATCTGACAGGGCAGAGGTACCTCAGACCAAACAGGTTGGGAACCACTGTATTAAATAACCAAGGACTGAGGCATTCCCTACAGTTGTGCCATTCCTTTGAGCTATGGTGGCCTGTAATGTCCAGTAATGTATGTAAAATCCGAGTAACATCTTGTGAGGCAGTAATCCATCGACACACACATCCTGAAAAAAACAAATTCTGCGTGTACGTTTGCTTTTTTTGGCTCAGGAGGGAAACGTCTCAGCCTTTTCAGCGGGTGAATGTGACACTCGTCTCTTGCTCAAACACACCATGTTCTTTCTTTGAGCTGCTGGGAATGCACGTAGGTGGTGAGAGGAGATTAGGAGTGTCTTGAATTGCCAGGAGGCAGAGGGTTTGTGTCCCAAAACTGAGTTGAAACCAGCCAATAAGTACTGAATGCTGGAAATCTAAGCTCTTTTTGATGTAATTGTGGAATCATTTGTACTCAGAGTTTTGAACATTTTGTAGGATAGAAGGATGCTCACTGCTTATTTTGGGTGGATAAACACTTGACAAAAGCATGTGGGCGGTTTTAAAAGAATTTAACCCTTTAATCTGTGTTGTCAAGCCAGTAAAAAGCAATGGCATTCTCCAAAAGCACTGACGTATCGATTTAGCTATTAAAAAGGTAAATGTCAATTTAAGTGCACTTAATCTTCATCTCTAACCAGCTGAGACTCGTACGAAAAAGAACAAAACCTTGTATATTTGTGTAAACCATGGATTCTTTACATCTGTACACGCAGTGTTCACAACAGCAGTTCACATTACATGTATATGAGCTGACTGTCTCACCATGAGCAGGGACCGGATGATAGATGGAGTGACACCTAGCAAAGATGACTGCCAAGCAGCAGGCCACTGTTTAGCCCCATTTCCACTGCACAAAAAAACAACACCTACTATCATCTGGCTTTTAAATGTAATGGAAAAGGTTACAATTGCCATTCACACCTGGATCAAATGATTACAGTAGTCGAGGGTATTTATCCAACACATATTCCAGCCTCGTCACATATCGATGTTTGATCATGGACTTTCCAAGTCCAGATGCAATGTGAAAGGTACCCTGGTGTGTTGCATTGTCTTCTTTCAAAACCGTTTTCACAGGAAATAGTCTCTCAAAATAAATGCACTACATTGTCGCAAATCAACATTTTTTTTCCTTCAACAACAAACGCACATGGTTGGGTTTCGGATAAAAGAACAGGATTTGGCCTTATAATCTTACAGGACGCAAACACCTCTCTCCTGGGTGAGGGTTGATGTTTGTTGGACACATCCACCACCCCTCCTGTCCGCCCCACTATGACTTTCGCCACCTTAACTTTAAGTCTTGTCCCACCACGTTTCCTCCTGACGCCGCTGGCCTGGTATCATGCTTAGGTTAGAGGACGGCTTTTTTTTGTTGATATCTGAAGCCGCAAGTCGCTGCTCAAGTGCCAGATTTCGACGAATTCTGTCTGAGACCAGGTCGACTTATCAACTCTGGCTCTGATTGCCATGGCTTGAAACACAATACCTGGGTGAACACACACTCATTTCAGCCCCTTTACCAGCAAAGTGCAATGAGGCACCATCACAAAATACGTACAAATGTAACATCAGTGGTTTGCAGAAATGTAATGCCAACATTTTTTTTGGTGATTGGGTTGCACCTCCAGAACTGTTATTGCTTTTAAATTTGGCCTTGTTAAATAACTATCTTATAAAATTAATTTTTATAATTTTTATAGTTATAATATTGACAACATGCATGTACTACCTCTAATGCCCTCTATACACTGTGCGATTTTAGCAATCTTATAAGACTATTGCATGACACACTGTGAGATGTGGATCTAATAAACTTTGGTACGACGTCAAGTTTGATGTGTGCAGATTGCACGATGGCCGTTTACTACTGAATCGCAGGTTATGATGTACGTCAATATGCAACGTCATCAGCGCGCACCGCATCAGCGTACGTCATCCATCTACGCCACCATAGCTAGCTTGCTCACCTGGAAGTTGCAGTTCCTCCGCAATTTCCTTCCATGCAGCGTCTTTTTTCTCACGGTCATGATAGCAGCTGGAGGAAACGCCAAATAAACAAGGCTTCTGCTGCCACAGCTCCACCAAACTTTCCTCTTTCTGGGAGTTCCACAGACTTCTTTTTGTTCGTTTTACCTCCATGGCAAGCGATCATTTGTTTGGGTTTAGCGCCGGTGTTACGGTGACCATTGCGCCATTTCCTGCAGCATTTCTATTGGTTGATTAGTAGACGTAGGTTGTAGCAGGTGTCACAATGTGAGATCATCCTAAATTTCTGACACTGTCAGAATTTTATCTCAGGTTATCTTTGGTCGCAAGACGCTGACAACAGCTGTCCTTGAACCTGTCTCACAGTGCGATGTAAGACCACCGTTTTAGAGCCACGACCAAAGATATCGCCACGTTACTCCCACGATGGTCATCTTTCGTCTGGGACAGCCCAAAATCGCACAGTGTATACCGGCCATAAAATAAATGTACTATTCTCCCGATTGATAGCTTTTTTTTTTCTTTTAAATTGTTACATGTATGCATTTACATCATACTGTTCTGTAAGCCCTCTAAAACAAATTACTAAAAAAATTATATTTATGTATCAAGAGCAATTTTTCTACCACTCACTTTCTGGCAGCCATTTGGCAAAAAAAAAAAAAAAAAAATCTGGTTCTTAGACTTTTATGGGCACTTGAACTGATTGTTAGGCTGAATCCAAATGTCCGGACTTCACTGCACTTGTGTGCGCATTCCCGGGAAGTTCGGAAATGCTGAGGGCTGTCCAAATCCACAATTCAGCCAGTCCACAAGGGGACTCAAGTGGACTTTCTGCAGACTTCCAGAGAGTCTGCTTGGGCCGCAGACTTAGCAGGCTTCAATGATTTAATAACCCAGAATTCAGTGTATTACTGACATGACGTTGTGTTTTTTTGTGTAAAATAGTTATTGATAGTTAGGCCTTTTAAAATGTTACTTGAATTGTCTAGGCCTGAAATAATATTCAACCACATCATGATACAGAAATATGTAGAAATATAGGCTGTATTGATTTATCTGCAGGAACAGATGAGTAGGCACTGTTCATCAATTTATATGACCTATATATGAATATGACAGCAGTGATAGTTGAACGTTTCCATGGCAACGAGTAAAACCGTCTCGAGGGCTGTCTATCAGTCGCTTGTAGTCTCTGCCCTCGCTGACTTTACGTAATGACAGTAAATGCGTCACACTACGTACAACTGAAGTCAACGAGGGCTCAGTCAGCAGGTCCAGAAGGTGGACATTTGGATTCAGCCATGGATCAGTCAAGTTCAGTTAGGCATCATGAATCATCACAACTATTATCAAATGGACAATCATTAACATTTCCATCAAAAGTATTTCTAAATAAACTCTCTATTCCTATTGACTGTATTGCACAGCTTCTGCACATCTGCATCCTGATGTATTTTTCCATTTTCCCTTCGGACGCCATTCAAATCTCTCAAGTGTCAACTCTGCATAGCAAATTAAAAAAGGACTCCCACTGTCGAGAGTCAGCAACTGTTCCACCAGACAGCAGTACAATGATTGATGTTGCATGTTATTGATGCCAAAAATAGAAGTGGCTGAAATATCTAAACACTTGTGCAACATGCTGGGATATACACATTACACATACAGTGTACTGAAACAAAAACAACTTCAGCATCCCCGTCCCTCTGGGGAAGTAACACATAAATGAATATACCAGATTAGATTTATTCAAGACAAAGCCTTATGTAAGAGGTTGTTGTTGCAAAGAGAAACTCCTGAAGGGACAATTGTATGGAAGCTTCTAAAGAGCTTTCTGGAGCATTATTCCATTATAAAAGGAAGTCACTGCTCGAAAACACATAACTGATAATGATTATTTTGTGTGTCCTTTAACACATTTCTCCAGCCCGACATGCTCCACAAGGTTCCAAATGGCAGCACGAGCCCTTGCCAGAATGAGTAACGGTTTTGTCATCCCCAGAGGGAGAGAAAATAGGAAAAGTATTTCATTTCTTTAGTCTCAACATTAATCAGTTGCTGAATGCCTCAAGGTGAACACTGGTAATCAAAAGGAAATAACTGGCGTGACATTCATCTTTTTTTGTGCGCCGCGTAGAAACCTTGGAGACACAAAAATAGAAAAAAAAAAAAAAAATATGCCACAAGCCTCCGCCAATGACCAACAAAACCATTACGGTGACCTGATGATCAATGGAGGTCAGAAAATGAAGTTCCACATGAACACATTAATCATAATGGAAGAACAAGAGGCACTTGTCAGTTTCTACGTGGTGGTGCGCCAAAGTACGGAGCCAGATTTATCCTGGATTCCTCTGTGGGATCAGTGACTCACGGTTAACTTTATTACTCAGCTGCAGGGTTCAGAAAGAGCTCTGTTGCATCAGTCCGTAAAGGGCTTTCACTGAAGTTCTGCATATCGCCGGGGCTCCCGTGCACCCAGGGACCATCTCCCGTCTTTGCAGAGCTTAAAGGCTTTTCATTTAAAAAAAAAAAAATATATATATGTATATCTTGATGCTGCTTCAAAAGAACAAGCCAAGGTTTGACATGGGTCTTAACATGACTTGAAAGCCAGATACAACACGAGCCCAATGGGTGGCAGACAGAGGACATGAGAGCGTGTCTCAAAAATAGTCAAGATAATACCTTAGAGCTACGTAAAACCCTCAGAGGAAGTTTTGTTAATCTCATCAGAGCTGCACAAACAAAATGGGCAATTGAGCATGTTTTCCTCTCTACCATACCTAAATAAGCACTCGAGCTAAGCCGATATGCTGCAGCACCAGTGGTAATCAAATTTATTTATGGAAGGGAGCGAATTAGGGAGCAAATAAAAGTTTGTTCTGGGGATCTCTGAATCCATAAAAAGCATACTTAGATGGATAAGCAAATGTTCACATGGGAGGACAACAATATTCTTGCAGCAAAACATTGAATGTTAAATTGCTAATTGCTTGATTGTCTGCCAGTCAGGTGCACAGTGTGTATGTGTCTGCAGAGAGTGAATGTGCATGCAAAGTAATCCTGAGATTGAGCTTCACTTCGTACCATTAAAAGGCTGCACATTCTTGTTTCAGCCAGTTCCTTCAATCCTCTTCACTCTCCTGGGCGTCTGAGCACAACAGATCATTATCATTTCCCAATAAGGTGCTAAACACATTCGCACTACCCAACTAAGTTAATCGTCAGGGGAGCGTCTGTATTGTTTGCCAGTCACCATCAATTTGGACTGCCCAGGCTGCATAAAGATTACTTGTTTGTGATCTATACGTGGAGCAAGCTCTCTTGAAAAGACGTCAGCGCCGTGATTTGTATCCGTGCATACTGCAGCGTCAGATCACATTGTTTTCAGTGAGGACATTAGCAGTCACATCAGGCCACACTATGATTTCCCACGGAGAGTGAGTGATTAAAAGGACTGGTTCTCTCAGCAGCGGCAGAAAAATGGAGACATTTCTCATCCATTGCTGATGAGCCTGTTTAGCCTCCACAGATGAAACCAGGGATCTGAGCTTATTAATGATTTATTCTTTCAGTCTCAAATTTCAGTGAGGGCAGTTTGAATTGTTTAAAGCTTTTTTTTTTTAAAAGGCATCCACAGTAATTAATAGAAAACAAAAAGGTGCAGAACACAAACTACTAGGGAAGCTCAAAGTGATCATTATTGAGGGCCACAAATGACCACGCAGCCCTTTAAAATAGACCCACTTTACTTTCTCTGCACTAAAGACACCAGGCTTTGTATGTGCTTACTCTTAAAAGCTAAAATGTACAGTGGCTATTGCTCAACCTCCCTCAAATATTTTTAGCATATTGTAACACCAAATTTTGTCTCTCAGCTTCTTAGACACAAACTGTTCAGCCAAAAGTTGGACAGAGAGAAAGATGAGAGAGAATCTGAACAAAAACACTTCCTCTGTGGGTTTGAGCACAAAATGCAGCAGTGGTTTAGCACTGTGCTGAAATAAAGCTGGACTGCTTTGTTGATCGGCCAACTGAACGTGACTGATGCTGTGAAGAGACAGAGAAAACCTAGACAACATTTTTTTCTCCTCATAAATCCAAATGTTTGGTCAAAGCTCAGTCTCTTTAGTCAGGATCAATTCTCAGTATAAGCACGAGGCTTGAGTGTTATACCTTCATACCTTCCTGACATTTCACTTGGGTATAGAGTATATGATGGCATTATTATTTTTTATTATAGTAAAAAATTAATAAAGAATGAAAGAAAACAAAAGCTGAGCTACTGAGAGTCATTGTAACGTATGACATTATCTGTCGGGAGTTATTTTTCAACAGTCACCGGCTCACTATACATTATCCCTTACTTCACATTTAGATGTGTGTGTGCGTGTGTGTGTGGTCAGTTTGGAGTGGGAAATACATGAAAAAAACAAAACGGACAGTTGTATGTGTACATACTACATATCATTAGGGATTTACAGAAACAAAAAATCAAACATATAGTCATGTACATATCCCATGTAAGCTGGTGTGACAGTGAGTGTGTTGTGTGCAGCTGAGCTGTGTGCGTTTCTGTCTGTTGTGCTCCTGTGCCGTTCCGTGGACTTTAAGTTGGAAACGAGGTGCTTTATTAGTAAAAAAAAAAAAAAAACAAAGAAAAAAATGGAGGCTTTAAAGATCCGGTGCTGAGCCCAAAAGATCCGAGGCTATAGCCGGGAATGGAGGTCTAACAACGTCCATGACCTATGGCATTTTACATTGAATAAATTAGCCTAGTGACGAGCAGAGATTTTCTTTGCTCATATGAAGCCAGGATAAATCACACACAAGAATTGATATATTATTTTAGTGAAAGCTTTATTGTCTTCATAATTTATTGTTTCTCATCTGTGGAATTAAAGTAATTATAACTTTCGCTTCCACTGAGGGAAATGGTTTCAGTTACATTTCTGGGGAGGCGCACATCAGGCTACGGTGTTGACGCAGAGCCTATGGTGTAGGTACGGCGTCGACTCAATGTAGAAGTATAAATTCCACCTTAGTAGGAAGAGTCTGTAGTTTGGGGCCATTTTGTTTGGTTGTCACTGTGACTATCATTTGTAAGACATACTCTCCAAACACTGAAAACTATCCTCACGAAATAGGAGAACATTGGTCTTTTTGCTAACGCTGCATGTTAACAAACAAGTTCCAGCAGGCCTCCATACGGCCAGCCATGAAAGCAGCTTATCTCCAACCACTCTCTGCTTAGAAATCATCAATCACGTCCGTCCAGCTCAGTCTTTCACTCCGCCCCCACTCTGCACCCCTTCCAGCATGTTCGCAGCTCGGGAGGTGAAGAGTAATCAACAGACTTGCAGGAAATCAAACAATGTTATATTTCCTGCCAGGAAGAGATGTCATTCAAGTCGACCCCCAGGTCAAGGCCAGTTTGCTCATGTGAGTGAGGATCCTGGGACCCATTTGATGCCATCAGTGCCAGATATGATGGAGCCCTCGCTGACAATGTCGGGCCAGCCGCAGCTGCCACAAGTTTCAGCTTTTATTTTCTCTCATCATTGGTTATTTATTTCTGGTTTCATTTATGTCATGTGTGTTGTTGTTTGATGGGAGCAGGAGCTCTGGTGTTTTTGTTTTTCAGCTGTAATGTGATGGAGCTTCAGTGGAGTATTGTTTTACCAGCTCCTCTGAGCACTGTGGTTACTGAGAGGTCAGGGAGGCAAAAGGAACTCCAGGTCCAATTAACACCTTTCTCGTCTCTTAAAGTCGATGACTAAGACTCTGTTGAATTTCGGCAGAATGTCTTAAACTCTGTTTCCTGTAATTGTCAGGTTTAAGACTGCAAGACAACCAGGTCTGATGGGTTTTGAGGGCTTGTTATGCTTGAGTACAGTATTAAACTGTGTTTAATGACGTCAGCGAATGCTGTTGAAGGTTTTTTTTTTTCTGATTATTGAGACAAATATCAAACAACACATAGCAACACACAGCACAATACACATATACACATCTGGGGGTCTTGTAGTCATGGGTTAGCCTGCCTCTGGTCGATTTAGACTTGCCATTAGCATGTTAATTCACCATAACCCATACACGTTTTGTTTGTTGTATTTTCAAAAATTCAAAGCCCTATTTGCATGGTTCTATTGTTACATGGGGAAGCTTGCAATAAATGCGGAGGTCGTCTGTGATCTTAAAGAGGCAACAGATAGCATCTTTTCCTAAATATATCATTATAAAAATAATGTGGGTTGCACAGGGTAGTGGCCACAGTAAAATCAGACTGTCAGCGTTTACATAGGTTACTTAGTGGCTGTGCAATAAGCTTCTGCCACCGGTGCCAAAATTTCACGGAAAACATCTGCTTTACGGCAGGAAGCATGCCATGTGTTGCGAAACTGGTCGGTCAGCCAATCAGGGACTGGAGCTGGTCCTTATGAGGAGTTGGGCATGAGATAGTTGAGTCACGAGCACAATGGCAGACGGACAAAGTTTGGAGACAAGTGAAAAACGGCCTAGCAAAAGAAAAGGAGCTCCTCTGTCTGAGGAGGCAAAGAAGAGCAAAAATGAGAGTGATAAAAGAAGAGGAAAAACAAGAGTAAACCTCAGTCAGGCTTTCCAAGAGATGGAGGGAGCTCCGTGACCAAAGAGGCTTCAAAACCGATGTCCAGCTAGCTTTCTTTCTAATGATCAGTAAGTAACACGGTTAAATGTTAGCTAGACCAGAGAGGACTGTACTGTACTGGCTGCTAGTTCATTCATAGCTGGCCAGCATAGCAAATCGCCGCAACCAGGGACCGGGTAGCGAGTGTTGGTCGGCTGACATCCTCATTGCCATTCTACGGCAGCCCTCGGACAGTGATTATCCCCCTCCCTTCCTTCTGTTCTCTTCTCACGGAGGCAGCTATCGACGGACATCGCCCAGCTAAGTTACACCCAGCTAAGTGAACATGGANCTCTTCTCACGGAGGCAGCTATCGACGGACATCGCCCAGCTAAGTTACACCCAGCTAAGTGAACACTGGACTTTGTTTCCCATTCAATTTGAGCTCCAACCGGCCGCATCGTTTCCATACGGTACCGTTTATTCTAGAATTGGGACTGTTTACATGTGCATATTGGTATAATTCCACTGTTGTTTATACTGATATGGTACATATTGGTATAATTTACTGTGAGTTGTTTGTACTGGTACTGTGCATTCTGCTATAATTATTTGCATTACTATTTGTTTTTTCTTCAGATAAATCTGATAATTGTTGCTCGGT
>NC_065513.1:35920809-35927975 GCF_006386435.1 Epinephelus moara | reverse complement strand
TGTTTGAAAATCTTGATTTCTTTTTCTAAAATGGATTACATAAGAAAATGTTTCTGGAATATTTGGAATTACTATGATGACAGGCAATTTCTTTCTTAGTGTAAATATGATGTAAACAAAGAAACTGGAATTTAAGACAATGGGTTGTTGGTATGATAAAAAATAAGACAACACACTCATGATTAAACCTTTGGGACTGGGTGCTGAATCCTTAAAGTAAGCAAAGATCAGGACAGCACTCCAATTAGAGTTAACATTGCCACACCGACGTTTCGAGCAAGACGCCTTTCTTCAGTGTGTATTATGATAATGTCCCAAACAATATACACAGGTGGGGTTAATTATAGCCCACCTGAGTTGATTAAAAATGTTAGAGTAATGGCAGTGTTGACTGTTAACACTCAATTCAAGAATGAAAGACATGATTTCCAACTTTTTATAATGCTTTATTTTGCATAAACTTCAAAGAGGAGTTTGTGAATATTTCTTTAGTTTGAATAAAATAATTCAAGAGGGTTTTTTTTGTTTGTTTGTTTTTAAATTTCTCTTTTGACTGTGGGATAAAAACCAGAGCAACCCGGAGAAAACCCAACCTAACTGACTCAATTACAAACTAACTAGCTAACTAACAAATTACCTAACCAAAGCAGCAGGCAGTAGGCCCTACTAATGTCTAACTTAGTTCTGCAGTTCCCAAACAGCCTCACGGACACTCATGGGACATTTGGGTCCTCCTACTGGCTGCTAAAACTTGCACACGTCTGTATTTCATGCTGACGATGTGGGTAGCAAGAGGCCTATGTAGGCAAGTGTGGTGAGGGGAGCCAACAGCTGTTGGGAGTGCTGCATCCTGATGGCCTTCAACTACCCTCTTTTAAACTGGCCTAACTTTTTCCCTGTCAGTCCACAGAACTCTTTTCCTTTCTGGTGACGTTATCGCTGTCCCAACCCTCCTCCAGCTCCTTGAGCTTAGCAGGGTCCTCCTTAGCCCCACTTGGCCTTGGTGGCAGTGGTGACACACAGGCCTGTTCCTCCCTCTACTCCAAAGAAGGAGAACAGGCCTGTGTGTCACCACTAGTTTTGAGATAGTCTGTTTGCAGAGCTCGGACTCTGAGGCTGTCTTCTCTACATCATCGATGGCTCCTGTGTTCTCCTGCTGACCAGCAGCCCTTACTGTGGACACTACGTGTTCTTATGCTGACAGCAGAAGACTCTGCGGAGGCTTCCTTCAGGGCCTCAGGTGTAACTGAGGTCAGGTGACCCTGGTTGGAGTACATCCTGCACTGATGGAAAGCCTCTGGAGTCCATCTTTCATTCTGCATATCTCTGAAACATGTGAAAGTGATGAATTCATGGATTTGCTGATGTCCCAATTTTGCCCTCAGTCCTGCTAAATGTTCTTGTGTCTCTGTTTAGACACAACTGACATTTATATCATATCTAATATATCCTTTATGTGGTTTAAAATAGATTATCAGTGCGTTTTCTCTCCAGATTTGCTTGTGAAAAAAGCAGACCAGACCCTGCTGGGGGCGCTAATATTATACATCATCCCTCTAAACCTGACTGAAAATTCTTTCCCATCAGGCCCGACTGGCCCATCTCTTATAAGTGAGGTGGTTACATGGGTCAGATTTATTCTAATTGGGCTATTATTTTGATTATTATTGGAATTTTAGGGTCCATGTAAATGCACCTGAATAACAAAGGCCTTGATCAGATTAGCTGGGACATCACAAATCATTACTTCAAAATTATGATTGATATATTTAAACAATAGCATACCAAACATCTCTTCAAAATTGAAGGCAGCCATCTTTGGGTCCGCTCCTGGTGTAGACACTGCAGAAGAGTTCATCGCCGGCATGTACTGCTGTAGAAACTGCTCGTTTTTTGGTTGGGCCAGCAGTAAAGCTCTGAAAACACATTCAGACTGGCTCCGTACACCATAAGGACACAATCCCTGGTGGTCCATCGTTGCGTCTCTAAGGTTTGACATCCTCTGCTGTATGTGAAACCTTCTCACACACTCCAATCGACACCTGTTTACAAACTTTTCTGATTTGTACTGTGATGTCACAAAGGGCGGAATGCTGGGTTCCAGTGATGTTATCATCTGAGTGATTCTGTTTCCATGGCAACTATCAAAACCAATCATGTGCACAGATAGATCCCAGGTGGTGTTTATGCACTGGCCCTTTTGACTTTTTTTGCAGTTTTTTTTAATCATTTTAGTTTTTAAATTTGGCCCATAGCATGAACTCTCAGTTAAAAGCGTGTTGTATGTGTGAAAACTGCATCTGAGTCGAGCCCCTGACCCCTCCTCTTTAACCTCCCCTGTCAGAGCCACCACAGTCAGCTAACACAAATCGGGCGCCCTGTGGAGCAGCATCACGTCCCTCCTTTAGACGTGAACGACTAAATGAAAAAACATGTAAGACTTTAAGCTGTGTCCCAATTCAGGGTCTGCATCCTTCGAAGGACGCGGCCTACGCAGCTGCCGAAGGCTAGTCCTGAGGTGCCTCCGAAGGAGTCGTCAACCGTTGTTAAATGGGACGGTCTAGCCTACGGAGGATTTCCTGGTTGCGTCACCACGTCATGATTCCTGTTGGCCAAGCTCGGGAAAAACACAACAGACGGCAGCTACAGACGGACATACCGGCGATAAAACGGGGCTAGAGTTTGTCATTTTGTTTATTTAATTTACTTTTTGATTGAGGAAGAGGAGAGGCGGCTCCGGCGACACCGGCGGCTCGTTTATCTCCGGCTGGGAGAGAGCCGTGGCGAGGTAAACCTGTTAGTTTAACCCACATTAATGTTCATATAGCTAGCATAGTTCGTGGTAATTAATATACCCGTTAATAAACGATACCGTTAAGTGACAAACGCTAGCTATATGTGGTTAATGTCACTTAACCATTACACTTGATACAGGGTTCATACAGGTGCTTAAAATCTTTGAAAATGCTGTAATGTTAATGCTGTATTTTCAAGGTCTGAAAAGTGCTTGAATTTTAGTTTAAATGCTTGAAAGGGCTTATAAAGTGCTTGAATTGGACCTAGTAAAAGGTGTACTTACTCTGTAAATAGCCCTGACTTAATGACTTCAATATGAAAATGTTTTGTCATTAAACATCAAAACCATACTGAGAAGCCAACGTGGATAGATGGACAGATATAGCATTATTTACCCAAGCTATAGCTTTAACTAGAATTGTCTTATTAACTAAAATTAAATAGCTATTGTTGCTTTGATCATTTATGTACTCCTGCTCTTACCCTCCTTTCCCCATCCAGACCAGGCCCCTGTACTGCAGAATAAACCTGGCTGTTCCGGTGCTGCAAAACTCCTTTAATCATGGTGACACAAGGCAAGATTTCAGGCTGAGCAGAGTCCCTGGAGGTGCTGCTGGACACGTTTTACATCATTTTATATTTGTTCTCTGTAAATAGTGATTTCTGCTGATCTTTTGTAGTTGTACATGTTGAGAATGCCCACTTGTAAACTTGTAAATAGTTAGAAATGTTCAGAATGTATCTTTGTAAATACTTGGTTATCAAAGAAGAAAATAAATTGTGTTGTCACTGAAAAGTAGTTCAAAAGTTTACTCTAGTTGTAAATAAGAAATGGAACTGATAATGTATAATTCCTCCTGTCGCTGGTCCTGGCTGCCTCTCCTCATCCTCCTCCTCATGCCGCTCACCCACTGCAGCACCTGGCCCTGGTGTGCCCTCAGGGATGGAGGCAATTAGGACAGGAGGGTCAATGGAAGGCCTCTGTCCTAAACCCTCATCCATGAGGACAAACCAGGGCCAGGTGGCAGCAGTGGGCTTCCTGCCGACCCCCTGACCTGTCCCTGGATCTTTGCATTCCTAAGGGAGAGGAAATCAATCACAACAGCAGCAAAGTATTTATTAAAAAAAGTCTTGAAAAAGAAGTGCATCATGGACTCAAAAAGAGGTATGTTTGAGGTGCTCTTTGGAATGGGATTCATGTAGTCATTCTCCCAAAGCAGTTAAATGCCTTTATTCTTATGGCATGGTCATATAAACCTTAAAAACACAGTCCTTCAACACGTTTCAGCATCAAGCCTTCATCAGGAAGTTAAACAGATTCAAGGAATAAAGAATAAAGGCACTGTAACTACTATGGGAGAGTGCCTTGGAGTTTTTTCTACATTTCTTTATCAAAGTATTAACTTGGGTAAAACAAATGTAGTTTCCATATCATTATCCAAACCTGCACACACTTTATTTATTTGTATTTTTTTTTAAGTTGTCCCACTTTTTTCGCCTGTTGAGGCTCCACTCTTCCCTCCAGGACCATTTTATGAAGGATTGTTCTAAACGAGAGAAGCATGACAAAAGGTAAACACACATGATCACAAAAGGTGACATCAGGACAGATATAAAACTCCCACCCCACCTAAAAACAACATTCTCTTACTGTGATCTTAAGATTATATTTGTACTTTGGTCTCTGTACAGGATTTGGGTTAATTTAAGAAACCTTTACATACAAATATGTATAGAGTACAAATGGGCTATTTATTATTGCCTTAACAGGTACCTCCATCTGGCCCCTGTGAACAGGTGGTCGTTTTCACCACAGAGTTTAATAAACTCCTCCGTTTGCTCCTTGCTCCCTACAACAAAATGAAATGTAAGACATATTTTCTGTTATGTCAATAGGCAAAATGATTGTTCTAATAACGATAACAACAATAATGCTCCTGAAGTTAGCTCTTTATTCAATCCAAACGTTTACAGTTTTACAGCCTAGAAATACAGCGGGGCTCACAACCTATCCTCTCATTAACTTTATTTGTTCATTGCGGTGCGTTTATGCACCTGATGTGAGGTATGAACAGCCAGAGCGTCTCCACAGTTACAATAACATATAAGTCACCCTCCGAGCTTGTAATAATTGAAAGTGAAGGGGTTTTAGGCTTTACCGTTAACGTTACTTTTAAAGGCTAACGTTAACTGAGCTCCTCATATCAACAGGTTAGCCTTAAGCTAACGTTACATCACGGAGCTGGCTACCTACCTGACTAACGTCATGTATTTAAACAGCCATTTAGAGGTTTTAAGGCCCCTTGAACTTCTGGTGTTGAGTAAAAATCTGTTACTTACATTTTAAGGTGTATTTGGTGCTGCTACCGGTGCCGGTGCTTGCCGCCGTTGTAAAGAAAACTCCGTGTTGAACAGAGGCGCGCAAAGAATCTTGGGATATGGGAGGCCACGAAGGATAGTCGCGGTGCATCCTCCGAAAACAGGGAAAAGGAGGGCGCATTTGTCGGCTGCATTTGGAGGAGCCTTCGAATTTGGATGAATTGGGACAGCCTTCGCGCAGCGTTGTGACGTAAGCGGCCTTCAAATTCGCCCTTCGAAGGATGCAGACCCTGAATTGGGACACAGCTATAATGTCTGAACATCGTGAGGCGTCCCAGACGTGGCATCAGTTGTCGTCTACTATGACACACTACAAGAGATGAAACGCTGGATTATCATGTACGACACTCATTGTCATTTAGTTCCGAGCTGACATCATACGACATTGTGTTGGGCTACAATCAGGCTGATATCATGTAGTGTGAGCCTGGCACAAGTTACACCCTGGCAATAGTGGCTCTGCATGAGCTACTGTAACTTTCAAAAAGGCTGAAAAGCTGCTCTTGTACCTAATGAGCTCTAGTTGGAAAAATTCCTCCTCATTTCACCTTTACAAAGATCTTAATTGAAAGCTTTAGGTCGCAGCAAGCAAAAGGCCACAGGTTGTCAATTTCATGACACAAATATAAGGAGTCTGCAACATTTAAAGAGATGTGACCCTCGGCCTGCCTGTGGCGGTCAACTCACTCAGGTCCCTCTGCAGGGATGGATAATATCCCACAACTGCAGATTCAGAGGCGGTGCTGCAGAGGTGTCAGGCTGCAGTGCTGCAGGAGGCGGTCACACAAAGTACTGAAGGATTACAGAGTGACTACAGATACAAGGCCTTGTTCTGTGTGTGCTTCCTCCACAGATTCTAAAAGTACAGTGGTTATTATCCAACTTCACACATATCTTTAATATTTTATCAGAAAGCTCCCGTCTCTCAAACAGAGAGAACACACCACTCCTTATTACAGCCTACAGCTGAGAGGATGATCTTCTGTCTGAGCTGGAGCACAAACTGCAGCAACAGTTTATCAAGATGCTGTGAAAGAAAAACAGAAACTTTCTGAAATATGGCTTCAACTCTTGTGTTGACAACTTGTCACCTCCATGTGAGGATGCAAAGTGAAAAACAGGCAAACAGAATCCCAGTAAATTTTAGGGGTTAGTTTACTCCAGATACATTTTGTCAGGGTCAACTATAATTCAGTAAGGTTTTACACACCTATGCACGCCACTCTCTCTTCCTCCATCACAACACAGCTAACAGCACACTTTTGATTTCTGTTACATGTGTACATTTGAAGGAAATGTAGGAACGTTTTGTGGCTGCCTCACACGTTTCTGATCAAGGTATGCCGGTGTTGGATGGTGAGTTGCTGCTGCTGCTCGCTGTATGTCCTTACACATGTCCCCCCCCCCCCCCACACACACACACACACACACACTCTCATTGACTGATTAATTGGTGCCACTTACTTATATTATTGTGGTGTATTTATTATGAATACAGTCTGTCTGATGCTCATCATATTTATGTTTTCGCCGTTTCGTCACAACAAATGCAACTGTAGCCAGTATCTCACCATCACTATCATGTTGTTGTAAACATGTTGTAGGCCTATAGATATATCTTACTATATGACGAAAACTCTGTGTGTGTGTGTGTCTGTTCCACATTTTTCTCCTCACTGACTTGGTCAATCCATGTGAAATTTGGCACAGTTGTAAACATGTTGTAGGCCTATAGATATATCTTACTATATGACGAAAACTCTGTGTGTGTGTGTGTGTGTCTGTTCCACATTTTTCTCCTCACTGACTTGGACAATCCATGTGAAATTTGGCACAGTGGTAGAGGGTCATGGGAGGATGCGAATGAAGCAATATTACATCAATTGGCCAAAGGGGGGCGCTATAGCAACCCATTGAAATTGCAAACTTTGAGTTTGACCGATCTGCATGAAACTGGGTGAAGAGACATGAAACTTTGCACAGAGATGCCT
>NC_065513.1:35904021-35920494 GCF_006386435.1 Epinephelus moara | reverse complement strand
AGAAATCAGAGAATCAGTTTTTGTTGTTATATATTCTCAGGGAGATGATACAAGCTCTAAATCTGAAATACTCACCACACACAAATGTGTATTTTCATCTAATTGTACTGTGCAACAGTTAGAATAAAGTTTTTGTATTTGTATGATTGCATTTGTGTTTATTATATACTTGGTTAAGTATAGCAAGTATAATGAATATAATGTAGGAATCGGTAAGAGGAATCGGTAAGGAATCGGAATCGTTAAAATCCTAATGAGTCCCAACCCTAATAACAACAGAAAAATGCTTAAAATTGGCAAAAATGCGACCGATCGCTGTGGCTCCCCCTGTGGCCCAAGGTTTTTTCTTTTTTCCTAATTTTTGGTATGACTAAGTCATGGTATGGTATTCTGTACATAATCACGGAAACTGTCAGTGTGTCATTCTGTCAGTCGTTCTGTCTGTCCCATGTTTTTCTACTCACTGACGTGGTCAATCTATGTGAAACTGCACATAGGCATTGAGGATTGGCATAGGTAGAAGGTGACAAAGCTACCGATGGGTATGGACTAGTCTTTTATTATTTTAACAGTTTAATATTGTATGCATCGTATGTTAATATGCAGCACTTTAGGCCTGCCTTCACGTTATTGTAGGCCCAGTTTAATATGCAACTCAGTATTATACTCTATAAGTTGTGGGGTGTTTCTGAACCGTCTCTCCTTTAGCTAAGGGGATCTTGGCCTGAAAAACGTCAATGACCCCTGAGTCTAACAGTTAATTATCAACATCCCTGTGGCGAACTTTCATACTAGACCTAACTTCAACGCCAATAGCAACCCCAGTGCTAAAGAACAACCCAGCAGGCAGTCACACAAGGCATTGATGGAGACTGTATGGATCTGTTGTTTTTGCCTTTATCTTTTATTTCAGTTTCTAAATAAAAAAAATAAAAAAATCAATTTTTCTTTTTGTCATCTCGTAATGTTTCATCTCTTTACCCCACTGCAGCTCACAGTGCAACACTGGGCGAAGCTTTTCCCCCCTCCAACTCTTCCTTCTCAAATTCAAACTGAAACATCATCATTGCAGTCTTTAGACATCTGGCAATCACGCTGCAATGACTTTCTAGACATATGCTTAGTGCCACCATTCTTTTAATTCATCACAGTGCTATAAATTTCCATCGGTGCCTGCCAGATTCTAGTGTGTCATGTTTCTGTCTGTCTCCAGTGGCATTATTATCATTCACGTCATGGTCGTGGACCCCAGCCAAGAGCTTGATTGGATCAGGAGTCACCGAACTTCCAGTTTTAATTGAATTGAAGCCGCTCTCTCCCCAGGAGTCTACCAGTGGCCCGTGGGTAGAAAATACTAAGCAGAGCATTAAGAATATGCATGAGATGGTTAGGGTGCATTAACTGGAGGCTGTAAAGAGGTTAATAGCCAGTGAATATCAATACATTATTTTTTTCCCCTCAGACATTTTCGTGGCCAGAATACAAGTCGATTGATTTCAGGCTAAAGGGAATAAAAACAAACCATTAATATTTGGAAACTATACAGCCTGGATAAATATTTCATGAAAAATGTGAAGATAAATGCAGCTCTATGAGATGAAGTTGTGCCCTCTTCCGATCATAAATTTTAATCTCTATATCTCTATTGTCAAATACGGTCTTCTTTTTATCTCTTTGATGTGCTGGGCTTCACATGATTGTCAGCCTGGAAAATAGTTTGATTTTTTTTTCCTTCAAAAGGCTGGCATCGCTCTTCCGCCATGTTTTCCCACAACTGTTTGTCAGCTTGGAGGCAGCTCGATCATCCGGTTAACTATCGCAGTTAAAACATGTTTTCCCATAAGCGCCTGTGGAGAATTCTCAGAAGCTCAGTGGCTTCAGCTTCTGCTGTCGCTGTCCCCCCGACGAAAACACAGACACACAACAACATACAGAAAATAAAATTTCATACGAGCGTACTTTTCTGCTGCACGCTTGCATCCCACCAATCAATTAGCGCGACTGCTCTTATCCTCCTGGAATCTCACAGACCAATAGGCTTTAATACTTTTGTCAGAACACACCTCAAACGGATATCAGAGTCCCGCCTGAATCAAACGGTTGGCAGGCCTGCAACTGCTTCATCCCAGCTTGGATGTGGAACTCTGCTGTTTAATAGAAAGGCCCAAATGAGCCTTCATATCTATATTCAGTCATTTCATCAAAATTTCTTTTTAGAACAAAGAAAGCATGAATCAAAAGCCACTAATGGCAGGAGATTTAGACTCCTAACTTCATACAGAATGTGCAGTGTGAGGTTTAAGAGCTTAGACTCACAATGAGATGAAAAGAGAAATCAAAAAATGATTTTCCGACCTCTTAAACCAGTTTTCCATATCTTAGATTCAGGGACAATGCCACAAATATTGACATTTAAAAAGTAGATTATGTGATGCTGCACCACTGTACCAGCACATCAAAATTCTTATGACAGATTTGAAGTTTTCCTTATAAATAACACCTACAAAATTAACAATCAACTTAAGGTGTCAGGCTAACTGCAGATGATTCTTCAGTTATCATGATTTTTGTGTCTCCATCATAAATAAAATCAAAAACACTTTTTTATTTGACACCAAAGGAACATAAAAATAAATAAATGATAGATCATTTATTTCTATTTTATAATAAGTGGTCTTTTATGTGTGGTGTTTGCTATATTTCTGTGATTTCCTACATTCAACCCTGCTTAATTTTTAATTTAATTTTGATCTAATATTAACTTCAAATACAAATGACACAAAAATACCCATTTTAATGAAATGTATTATTGTAAGATGTATTTTATGTCTAAATTAGCGCCTGTCCCTCAGCGTTGCTGTCATTTTCACCTCACTGTACAAAATGTAAATTCAGGAGGTATCTTTTGTGACCACAGCAATAGTCATGTGACAGGAGAGAACATGGCGGGAGAACAGTAAGCACAATGGAGGGAGGTCACACACCTGCACCCACGCACCGCCACAGACACGCACCCACGCACCGCCACACACACGCACCCCTTCCCACCTCCACGCATGCCCCTCCACACACGCACACATCTCCACACACCCCTACCCACCTCCACACGCACGCATCTCCACACACCCTGTTGAAGACCCAGGTTCTACGACAAAATACGTCAGCAAATAGCCCACTTGTAAATTTTGAAGCTTTTAAATGTCTTAAAAAAAGACTGTTGCCAAGACGTGACTAAAAGAGACTACAGAGTCTCATTATGCCAAACAAGGCTTTACAGCCTCGTGATTGTGACATTGAAAAAATATATACTGTAGCCTATATCTTACGCTTGCTACCATAAGCCCCTATAGCCTCGCTTTAAAACATGCTGTCCCATGGATCCCTTGGGTCTTAATCATCATCCCCTACAAGAAAACTACATAAGAAGCTACATAAGAAGAAACATACGCTCAAGTCCCTCCAAAGCAAGCCTCAGTTGCTTTGCTAGCGCTCGCCTGAAGCTGAACTTATGATGTATTTCAAAGGTGATGAGAGAAAGATGGTTGATGTGCTCTGGGCTTGAGACAGCCAAGGTTACTGTAGATCCATCAAGTGTTGGGCTGGAGTGTCCTTGAGAAAGATGGTTAACCCCCACCTGCTCACTCAGTGACAGACCCTTTGATCATCAGATACTATAAATGGCTAAACTAATTCACACCTGCTCAAGTATGATGTTTTTGTCCTCTGTTGGTTCATAGGTGGAGCTGAAGACTGCTCGCCATAGGTCAGAGTCTCTCTAACAAACCTTGAGTTAGTGGCATGTCTGAAATTTAAAACCAGTCTTAAATTATTTTAAAGCTATGACACAGTCACAGTGGTGACTCCATAGGTTGCAGATAGGCTACTTGAGAACAGTTTGGAATGCAGCGTGTAGAAATCATGGTGAGTAAATCCAACCACAGCATGTTTGTGTTTCGTTTCACACACATTTTTAACCACAGAAACCAGTAACCTTTTGAAGAACTCTGAATTTTGACTGCAGGGACCAAGGTCAAAATTGAGTTACATTATTTTGCCCCCCTCAAAGTCACTGATCAGGGGTGGTACTAGAAAATACAGGAACGTTAGGGATGAGCCTTGCAGTGCTGAACATTTCTGATTGGTTGAATACTTGCAAAGATTTACTGATCATCAACCAATTGTAAAAATCTGTAGCCGCAAACCAGTTTGTTTCTTGCTCATTGTGTTTCAACACATCAACTTACCACAATACCAGAAGCGGTTCTGTGAATGAACAAGTGGTTAGACCAACACATTCTCACTCCGACCTCGTCACATATTGACGTGCTTGGTCATGGACTTTCCACATCCACAGACGACGTGCAAGGTACCCTGGGTGCATTGGTTGTTGACCCTCTGGGACACTGTGTCAAGCTCTCTTTCAAGATACACTTGTATCTTGTACACTTTCACAGGATTTTTTTCCCTAACACACAACAACTAACACACATGGTTGGGTTTAGATAAAAAAAACAGGGTTTGATTTTTTTAATCTTATGGGACGCGAACACCACTCTCTCAGGTGAAAGTTGTTTATTGGACCCATCCACCGCCCCTCCTGCCCGCCCCACTCAGACTTTCGCTGCCTTAGCTTTCGTCCCTGTTCCCCCGAGTTTCCCCCTGATGCTGCCTATAAAGGCAACCAGCCTCTTATCATGCCAACGTTAAAGGACACCTTTTTTCGTTGGTTTCTGATGCCGCAAGTCACTGCCCAAGTGCTGGATTTTGGTGACTTTGGAGTGAGACTGGGCTCGTTAGACTTGTCTGGACATGTTGCTGGGTTACAAGCTGGCCTCTGTGTAGCATGTCAGGCTTTTTTTTAATCCTTTTTGCTACTACTGCTCGTCTCTTTTCCAGTTTTGAATCAGTGGACCCATTTGCAAAGCAGTAAATCACAATCAATAACTTGAATCTCCTTCATGTTTAGTGTTACACTGTCAAAAATAATGATGCCTCTTCATTGCTTTATATGGAGTCGTTAAAGTTGTGTTCACATGCAAAAAAATTATGTTTAAAACCATCAGTTTTCTACACGTCAGCAGACTAATTAGAATAATCTTTGCAGGTACCACAATGGAAATGCATTTAGCTTCTTGAAAAGCTGTTCCTGGTACTATAAGTCCTGTGAACTTTGGAAACCTGGCTTCTGTTGTACTTGCCCTTTAACTGTATGGTCACAGCTTCATTCTCACCACCGCGAAAGCATCAGATTTTCCTTTGTGCTCAGTGTCCTTGACCTCTTCTCTCTGATTTGGCTGCATTTCCCACACATTAGGTGTTACAGTAATAACTCCTACTTGTAGTTCTTAACCAAGGACAAGGAATTTGACAGGCAGATGGATGGCTTTTATGGTGTAGTTAAATTTTATCGATAATAGAGGGGGATTTACAACTTCTAGTGCTGGATGGAGGCGTGGATGGATGGGACTGTTTGCTGGCAGCTCAGAATATTAGAAGATAGCAGCACTGTGGCCAGACTGGAGTAAGATGTGTTTCTGTTTCATGGGAACTCTGGGAAGGGTGTGGAAACCCTCTGCATTTTATTTCTTCAGTCATTCACACAAACATGTATGTTTTATAGATGTACAGCAAAGACATTTGGGAGCAGAAAATTTCTCATGTACTTTGGTGGTTTCCCCACTTAATCAGATGTGTAGAACACTTTTAATTCAATTTGCTGTATTTCATGGATAATCCATGTAACATCAATACTTATTTCTAGTGATTCCAGAGTACATGACAAACAATTTGTCTTCCAGGAAAACAACAGCCTGGCTCCCTGCTGCTGCAGAGTGACAAAACAGTGTTCGACCCAAGCTAACGATCGATCAGCAGAGCTGCACGTCTCATGACAGGACAGACTTTGAAAGACCATATAAGAGCTGACACCACTGAAGAAATACAAGGTAACTGTATTGACAGTTGTCGTAACTCTTGCCTCAACGACACAGAGGAGTCATGTGGTTGTTTTTGGCGGCACTTGGAAGCTTGACATCTTCCCTGATCCATATTCTTCATGTATGCTTGCAACATTGTGTCTCTTCATATTGTAAAGTTTCTTTTTCTTATGGCTGAATACACATTATTTATTGCATGTCTTTGTTTCCCCTCCTAATTAAAGAGTTTCGGTTTTTTCTTATTCAAACTGAGGGCCAGTGGATCGAGGATGTTGCATGCTATACAGATTGTGAAGCCCTCTGAGGCCAATTTGTTATTTTTCAGCCTTATGAATAAAAATGACTGTGGTGGTACGGACTCCCCAGAATTTAACTGGTCAAGAAGAAGCCAGAGAACAGTTCCTAACCACAAAATATAAAAAATATTCTCTTGGAAAAACAATCTCAAGAGCCTTCACAATGAAAAAAAGCCCTCTTCATAATAGAAAATTATGAATGTTTTTTAATAATAAACAAATGCCTCTGCAATGATAAACAAATTGTTTATATTAGGGTGGGGTTTATGTTGGATTTAAATGAAAATGAACATATTAAAAGCCTGCAGGCGTTAGGTGATTGTTAGGCAAGCAAAACTCTGCACTAAAAACAGAAAAATACCCTGATTCAGGCGACCCAGTAGAGAGGTGTTCTTTTATAATCCCTACACCTACAGCAGGTATCAGGATGCCCAAAAATCATCCTTAAACAGGGCTGCAAAAAATTCTCAAAAGAGCCTGCAGACTAGAGGTTGTGGCTGAAAATATCTGCTAACATGAGGTCTGTCTTTGGTTGAGGAAGGATCAGCATGCCTTGAGTGTGACTTTTTCCACCTCTCTTAAGCCCTCAGAATTGGACCAGAGGGAAAGTGCACCAAGCTGCTCTCAATTCTTACTCAGGAGTCATTTCCAGCACCTGGTGCAACAGGTGATCGGAATACCGCTCTAATCAACTCAGGGGAACTGTGACCTTCAGCTAAAATGAATTGGGGAAAGGGAAATGACAGCAAGTACCAAAGAATAACTGCTGCAACTCGACCAAACTAATAAATAGGTTTTAAAATGTAAACTAAAAAGACCTTTGTGGGGTAAATTGTAACATGGATTTTTTTTAGTGGTAACACAGGGTCGTTCTTGTTGTTCTTCTGGCCACTTGACCGCAGTACAGCCAAACAGTGACCCACAAAATCTAGCAGAGATTGGACCCGTTTCAGCTGAGTTCAGTAACAAAGAGTGTTCAGCCGACATTAGTTAATTTCTTCGTCATACTTGTTTTTCGATTACTGAGCTGTCTGTGTAAGTCACCGAATCCAACCATTTATCATCTTAACAACTGTCTTGTTGAGTAAAACACAGCACCATTTTGAACCATGTAACTAGACAAGCATATTGCTTCTTCCTACTCCTTTACGGATATGAAATGTTAATTCTTATTTCTCATTGTAAGTCTGTTCATGATTTCTCGTTTGTCTCTGTTTTGTAGGTTTTCTTTTCCTACAATATATTGTATATTTATTAATGTTATTTATAAATGTTTGAAATAAATAAATCAAAAATCAAATAAAAAGGTTGACGACCCTGGGCTAGGGTGGCGTATTGTCGTAAAGACGCTTACCTGGCTTGCGCATGTGTTTGTTTTGGGGATGAATGAAACAACAAGGCGGGAAAACTTTGCCCGCGCTCCTATCAGGGATCCCAGCTCACCTCTGCCACGCCCCAGCTCCACCTCTCTGGCGTAAGCGCCACCGCCGCCTGGGTAAACGCAGCGGTTGGCTGGTAAGGCTGAAGGCCTGTTTGGCGAGCACTTCCACGGCTTCTTGGACTGAGTATGGAGCGGTGCCTCACCTCTTTATTTCTCGGCACTCACTGGACCCTGTCGACGCCTGGCTGGTACCTGTCGTCGGCCCGGATGAGGTGTTCCAGCCCTGCGGCCCCTGCTCTCCTCGTCAGGGTGAATCTGCGCAACCTGCGGCCTCTGTGTATGGCTCCCCGGACAGCTAACGCCGTGGACCCGCCGGTTCCTGCCAGGATTGGGCTGGTAAATGCTAGATCGCTAGCAAACAAAACGTTTATCCTGAAGGATTTCCTGACTTCCTGAGGATTGGGTTTTTCTCTGTGTGACTGAGACGTGGCTGACTGTTGGTGAATCCAGTGCTTTCACAGAACTTTTACCCGATGATTGCTGCTATTTTAACTCCCCGCGGACGTTGGGTCGAGGAGGAGGAATAGCGACTATTTATAAGAGTCACTATAAATGTAAGCAGCTAGGTAAGATGACGTGTGCCGTCTGAGTGCCGTAAATCGTTTCGTCCTGGAAGCGACCTGGGGCGGACCCGGAGACAGTTTCCTAAAAGGTATGAATATACACTATATAGAAATAGCTTATCTTCACACTGATGGTCTCATTTGCTGTTGTAGGTCACGCACAGACATCAGCAGAAACGATAGACTTTTGCATATCCAGTTCCTTGTAGTGGCTTTAAGAGAGAAAATAAGGATGCATTAGAGATGGAGTGTACTTTCCTTTCCTGCATGTACACTGTGATAGCAAACCCAGCCTGAGCTTTTAAAAGGATCAGAAATCCAGCTCTCAGAGTGGAACATGCAAATGGCTCTATTCAGAAACCTCTCAAATTATAGCAAAATAAAAAATAAAAAACACCCATCAGCTGAATATAACAGCCTTTATGTGATTTGCTCTGAGGGCGGTATATTCTCCTGTGTCATCAGGCTCTGCAGATTTAATACTGTCGCTCTTTGATAAAATATTCATCTGTACTGTATGGTGAGTGGCCATTTAAACCACCGGGAGAAGTGAATTGCCCTGCCATTCCCTCTCACACAGGTAATCAGACCCAAATTGAAAATATCCAGCCACCAATTTCAGTCTGAGTTTCAATATTCCCTGCCTGCCAGTGTGATGTCACATTTTCTGTGGAGCCTGCTGGCTGTAAAGGTGGAGACAATGTAAGTGGCTTATGAATGAGATTTGAATTTCATTGCCCAATATCATTTAGAGTCAGTAATTGGGCAATATGTATTCTGTAGCTCTAAAAAGGCACTTCTGTACATGCTGATTCGAGAGCAGAAGCAGTTGGGTCGTAAGAACGGCATCTGATAATGGAGCCATACATATGTTCCCATCAAATAACATATTGCCATTTCCTTGCAGATGCCGGGTCCTTTTCTATCAGCCATATCTGGGGAAATGAATAAAAAGAGATTGAACAATGTCCTGAGGGACTTAGCGGTAGGCTCACAGCTTGACACTCCCTGCAGGCCTGCAGAACTGAGGCTCGCAGGATGTTCTTGGAAGTATTTTCCTTCAGTTGCTAATGGAAACAGGTTATAGAGGAGCAGCAGGGGGCTGCAGAGGTGGGTCAGTTGTGGATGTGGGACTGGTTTAATGAGTTTCTCTACTAGTATAGTAAATTCAGGTAAAGAAAGGACCGGTTCCTTTTGTTCACCTCTAGTTAGTTTGCACAATTAAAACAGCATGATAAAGACACACAACAATAAAATTAAAAAGGTTTCTAGGAGTAGCCCAGTATCCCTTTGAACTACATCCATATTCTGTCTACACCTCAGGATTTATGTCCACTGCCAGTGTTTAGACAGACCTGCAATGAGCATTCACGTTTCCATCAAATGGCTAAAAAATGAAGCCAGCAGGAAGTGCCAACAACTGCAGCTCTCCAATGTCCACTTTAGGCTGGCTCAAAAAGCAAGGCAATCACCATAGACACCCATGTTAAAATACCCAACTTTACAGCAGAAATAAACATGTTTATAACGTGATACAGAAAACTGTTTGTCTCATCGCAGCCGTACTTCTCAGTCAGATCCGCTCCCTGCGCCTCCACAGCTCCAACCTCTTGTCCAAATATGGTCACCTCTGGATCCAGAAATCATACATGATGCAGCCAAAATGCCGAACTCTGAGCTTGAGAATGGCAGTCCACAAACTAATGGATGATGTCAGCATGACTACGTCCATTATTTTTATACAGTATATGGTTTTCATTGACTGTAGTGATCTTTCACTTCAACACATTCTCACTCTGACCTAGGTCGTGGACCTTCCATGTCCAGATAAGATGAGGAGGGTACTCTGGGTGTGTTGGTTGTTGACGTTCCAGGACACCATGTCAAGTTTGGCCTGTTACATGCATTGTCTTCTTTCAAAATACACTTCCTTTTTTACAGAAAATTTACCATAAAATAAACGCACTACATCAGGACGACAATGCAAAGTCACTTATTTTTCCTCCAACAACAAACACACATGGTTGGGTAACAGGGTTTGGCTTTATAATCTTACGGGACATGAACACCACTCTCCTGGGTGAAAATCTGTTTGTTGCACCCCTCCAGCTCACCCCTCAGACTTTTGCTGCCTTAACTTTCTTCTTGTCCCGCTGTATTTTCTCCTAATGCCCCCGATTGCCATTAAACTGTAATGGCGTCCAGCTGTGTATAATGCTGACATTAAATGACACTTTTTTTTGTCAGCAGCCCCTTTTACACTGCCAGATTTTCCGCGAATGTTGGGCCATTTTGCCGACAAGCTGCGGGCGTTTAGACACAGAGCCGGATTGGCGAGTTGATCCGAGGTGCCCAATTTTCCGCTTCGTAGGGTAGTCATATTGGCTGAACCCTTTCAGTTTAAAAAGACTGAGGCGGCCGTCCGTAACGGGAGGGGCTGTTGATGACGCTGCACATGCGACCCACTGGTGGTGGATAAACAGGAAACAGCTGATAGCAGGAATTAGCGAGCAGCTAGTAGCAAGAGGGAAACGCAAACCTGACAGACACTGTAAAGATGAGCAACTGAGGAGACAAGGAATTGCGCACCCTCCTTGTCCTCGCAAACGAAAAGGCCATTAACCGTCAGATGACGGGGACGGTGAAGAACGGGCCGATTTATGAGAGAATCACAGAAGGACTGACCAGCCGCAGCTTCCCTCCCACGTCACTGTTTACGTCACACGCTGAGCTACACGTTTTGTTACTTGCTCACGCCCCCCATTGCCCCGAAAAAGGTGCATTCTGTATGAACAAAAGTAGGTAGGCGGCATTTTGCCGCACTCCCCAATTTTGTTTCTATGCTGCCAATGCTGAAAAAAGACTGACTGGGCTTTCCTGCAAATTTGCACAACTCCTGTTTAAAAAGGGCTAGTGTCTGACACTGCAAGTCACTGCCCAAGCGCTGGATTTCAACGTCTTTGGAGTGGGACAGGGTTGGTAAAACAAACGCAGGACTTTCCTCCAGGAGACCATGTGAAATAAGTGAACTTTGAGTTATTTTAAGAAGGTACATTACTATATTTCTTTTCCTAAACCAAGCCTACATAACTTTATGATAAGTACATAACATCATTCAACATAAGTTCAACATAAAGTTTAAAGATAAAATATAGAAAGAAAAAAGGGGTAGGACTAGATAAGTTCACACTTTCTTCCTGCTCCTTTTCGGACGTGAAATATGCAAATATGTTTCCGAGTTGTATTTCTTTGTTTGATTGTTTTTTTTGGTGTTTTTTTGTTTTGTTTTTGTTTTCTTTGGTTTGTCTTTGTGACTTGCTGAATGGCTGACCTTTACTTTACGCAACTTGATTATTCATGTCTTTCATTTTTTATTTCTTTATTATTATATTTTTATTTTTATTTTTTATTTTTCTAACCGAAGCTTGTTTGTTTCTTTTAAACATGTCCGAATAAACATTATTCTATTCTGTTCTGTTCTGTTCATTCATGGGGCACTAATTCAATAGATATAATATGAACCACTAGCCTGAGTGTCAGACTGAAGCTCCCAGAACCTTCAGTCTGACATGGCTTCCATTGAAGGCGATTTACAAGGGGGAGGGAGATCAACGACTCACCCAGAATCTGACGTCATTAGTATCCATGCCTTGGGGGTGCCGAAAACAAGCGAGCATTGCCCGTTTAAAATGTCTCCGTCGTCGTGCACGCCCAGCTGCATTGCCGTTAAATCCAGTTTAGCAGCTTCCTTAATTTGGTCCTCCATTAACGCGAGTAGTGGCGAAATACCTCGATAGCATCGTTAATGTGGTCTGTAGGATCTGTAGCGGTCGCCATTGTTGCTATCCTCACCAGTTACCCACCGGCGTCCAGCTTGACATCAGCGTGGCGCTAATTGGCTAATCGCTAGACCCGCCCCCACCCCCGGCGTTCATTGGTCCGTCCATCGTTTGGACGAGATAAATCGCAAATTCATTGCAGTATGCCAGACCAGAGATGCAAGCCTACTCAGTTGAGTGGGCGGGGTCTATGGTCTGGAACCAGGCTAATGAACCACTGTATGGAGGATACATTGGCTTGCTCTACAGGCCCAATGATACGAAACATCCAGGTAATTTTGTACCCAGGAAGTCAAACTTTTTCTGGCTTCAGTTGCCACTGAGCAACTTTACTAGGAATGACAAGGGCCTTACCTCCAGCGCTGTATTCATTTTACGTTATTTACGGCACTCAGCCCCAAGTTAGATGCCACTGAAGAGCACATCTATAAAAAACAGGCCACATATAATTGTTCCATTGAAATTAAAGCTAAACAGCAGCTGGGCACTGTGGCTTTTGGTACAGATTTCACAAACAAGAGTAAATGGTGCATTTTAGGGGGATTGTTTTTGCCAAATTTAATACACTAGCGAGAGTTCACAGTAGCATGACGGTGTATGAGGCTCATTAACAGCGCCCATGTTCATCATATGAGCACCATCACCCGGTGTAACAGTGTGGCTGGCTGATGTGTTTTTTAAAGTTTTTGGATAACAGTGGTGTCTATGGCACAGAGGAAACAGTCTCTAGGACCAATTCGTTGTTGGTTTTGGTCTTTTCATGGGAAACAGATTATCACCTTATTGTTAAAGTAAAAAAAAAAAAGATTCTTGTAATTTTAGTGGTCGAACGCTTTTAAACAATATTCATGGTGTGTATTATCAACTTGTCATCACAGTCTATGAATAAGGCTGAGCTACAATAGGTTGTAAAGGTTAAAGCTCATTGTGTGACCCTGAGATTAAGAGGATGGGAACATTTCCAGGCTCTTGGCAAAGCCTGCGAGTTCTCCACCATGAGGGATTACTGACTTAAGGGATGAGGATGTCGCTCTGATGTCTTCGATATTTCTTCCCGCCGGTGCTTAGCGCAGCCTCGTCACTCACATTCTGTGATTACCTCTGAGCTGCACCCAATCATAATTAAGGTGATGACAGACTCGCCGCAGCCCACGAGCCGACGACACGCCGCACCGCGCTGCTGTATTGTGGAAAAGACAAGAAGAAGAAAACTTGCTGGAGCACATTTTCAAAGGCATGCTAAGACAGCATGAGGGAAACAGTATGTTTAGTGAGATAGAGAACATTGTGTCCCCAGACTATAATTCACCACACTCCACCAAAGAATTTGATTGAGGCGTAAGGTGCGAGGAGCTGCTTCAGATGTGACCACTGTGCCTCCGGAGGGAATTTCTATTCTGTTTTTTCACCAGCAGCTGGTTAATCTTCCTCCTCTCCGACACCTAATGGAGTTCAGAAAACTGGATACAGGGGAAGCTGAATGGGTCACAGCTTCCTGGTGAACGTACGGCACTCTCTGGAGAGTGGGGAGTGCGAAAGCAATGCTCGAGTACAGAGCACACGTCAGACTGGTGTCACTGTGAGATATAAGCCCGACAACCAGGACAGTCATTTCTCTTTTGATACACGCTCACTTTTTTTTTTTTGTGACCGTGAAGAATATTAATTAGAGAGAAGAGATGAAATATTGAACAATGCTCTGAGTAGCATTTAAAGCAAATCAATACATGACAATGAGATTAATTAGGCTTCCTTGGCATAATTACAGCCAACTAATGAGAACAAGGTTGAGAGGATCACAGCTCCGTCTACCTGAAGCCTGCAGCTTTAGCAGAGTGTTTCTCACACTTGCCTCCGTTTTGTCTGCATGTGTTTGTTTTCTCTTCGGCTTTACTGAAGAGGATAAATGTTGAAAGTGGCTTTTCTCATGAGCACTTCACTTTTCCCAACGTCTGCCATTATGGGAGAGCTTTAGCTCTGTTTGCAGTTGCAGATGAGTCAAAAAGACAAACAGCCACTTTGCGCTCTCTCTGTTGTGTGCAATAAATCACATTTTATGGAGTGTAAAGTAATCTTTAAAATTTGGTCTGATTCAAAAAGCAGCATTTTCTCAACTTCAGCAGGATCTGCACTGTGATCACCCAAGCAAACCGCCCGGTAAACGCTTGCGCTGTCATTTTATGATGGTGATTATTAGTGTTAGGGAGTCTACACACGGTAAGTGGTCCGAGCTGGCAACACAAGAACTGATAGCCACAGAGAGCAGTAATGATCGGGCAACTCAGGTACAGACACACAACAAACAAACAGCACCCAAAATCACCCTCTATATATAAACTGTCAGGAGCTAATGAGGGACAAGGTGCAGCTGGGCAGGCAGGTGAACACAATCAGGTAATTAACTCAAGAAGAAACCTCAAAGAGGAGGAAAAATGAGCAGGTTTATCTTAATTAAACATAAAACTCATGTGTTTTTCCTGCCAAAGTTACACGGCAAAAAATCTTGGTAAAACCTGAGTGGAATTTATAAGTACTTTTATGATACCTGCATGCATAACGCTCACAAATTACACCTACCACCCTCTCAAACCACTCTTCACATTATGTTTGGTCACAGATAGACTTAATCTTGACTAAATAAAGTTCTCAGTTTATGCATAAGTATGCGTAAGGATGTATGGTGTGTATCTGCGTGTTTTTGAGATTTGAGCATGTGCAGGCTCTGCAAAGAAATTTCCAAAGACTATCAAACTGAACTTCCATGTTTGAATGTGGTGTGATATTTTGCTTCTGTTCTTGCCAGATCCACTGCCTAACTTTAAAAGGACAGCTCACCCCATTTTCAAAAACATATTTTTCCTCTTACCTGTAGTGCTATTTATCAGTCTAGATTGTTATGGTGTGAGCTGCCGAATGTTGGAGATATCAGCCGTAGAGACGTCTGCCTTCTCTCCAATATAATGGAACTAGATGGCACTCAGCTTGTGGTGCTCAGAGCACAAAAAATACATTTGAAATATTAAACAGCAATGTCTCTTTCCAGAAATCATGACCCGGTTACTCAAGATAATCCACAGAACTTGTTGTGAGCAGTTTCGTGTAGGAGCTATTTTCTTTCCACCAAATGTATCACTGCACACAAAGACACATGCATCTAATCATGGACAAGAGGCTCGTAACAGCGTAACATCTGAATATTAACAACCTGTTTTCAGTTCCATCTTATCAAATACCGACACTTAGTCAGATACCGATGCTCCGGGCAGTGGTGTAAAACGCACCAGGCAGCAGCATTTTTTTTGATACTCTGAGCAACTGCTACAGTATGAAGAGTGAGAAAGTCTAGTCATAGGGTGATAGATTGACACAACCCATGCGATTTTATGTTTGTAACAAATGTAGTTATTTTTAAGCCAAACCATGATGTTTTTATGTGAAACCTAACCACCTGCTAGTGTTGTCTGTACCTAAGGAAGTAAACCTAATAACAACGTTTATTTTGGAAAGAGACTGTTTGCATTTAAAAAGCAGAAACTAAATATTCAGGGTGAAAACAGATTTTTGTTTGTTTGTGTAAGACAGAATGCATGTAACGAGTGTAAATTGAGATGCCATCCTTGAGCGTCTAAAACTGACACTGAACAGGTGCCTCTAAACTAGCACTGCAAGGTTACGTAGAGTGTCACAGTTTTACATGTTGGGCCACTGACCAAACGTTGGCATTTGACAAGTTTAAAGTGAGAATGTGGTTTACATTAATGGTGTCTTCCTTGACCGAGCTGTAATGTTAGCGAGCTCAGTGGTGCTAGGTGAGCTAGCCATAGGTGCACGCTCCCTCCTGTGAATGATACGGTTGTTCCCAGCTGACACTGGGCGAGAGGCGGGGTACACGCTGGACAGGTCACCAGACTATCACAGGGCTGACACATAGAGACAGACAACCATTCACACTCACATTCACACCTACGGACAAGTTAGAGTCACCAATTAACCTGCATGTCTTTGGACTGTGGGAGGAAGCTGGAGCACCCACGCTGACATGGGGAGAACATGCAGACTTCACACAGAAGGGCTCCCCCACCCAAGGGTTCAAACCAGGAACCCTCTTGCTGTGAGGCAACAATGCTAACCACTGCACCACCAGAAAGAGACATTGCTCTTGAGTTTTTGAAATCTCTTTTTTGTTGCTTTTAGCGCCAAAAGCCGAGTGTCATCTAGTTCCATTATACAGGAGTAGGGTTGGGACTCGTTAGGATTTTAACGATTCCGATTCCTCTTACCGATTCCTACATTATATTCATTATACTTGCTATACTTAAACAAGTATATAATAAACACAAATGCAATCATACAAATACAAAAACTTTATTCTAACTGTTGCACAGTACAATTAGATGA
>NC_065513.1:35867269-35903873 GCF_006386435.1 Epinephelus moara | reverse complement strand
GTCGGGTTCGGACAGAAATATGCGGCCCGTGCCGCACTCTAATGGAAATGCACGTGACGTTTTTTTTTTTTTACAATCTAGGAACCGTTTGCAGGAACCGTTACTCCAAATGTGATGGAACCGGTTCTGGAACTGGAACTTTGGACCTGGTTCTAAAAAAGAACCGGATCCGGATCCGGATCCCAACCCTATACAGGAGAGAAGGCAAACATCTCTCCAACATTCACCAAATCACACCAAAGCAATCAAGACTAATAAATAGCTCTACAGGTGAGAGGTAAAATTAATGTGTTTGATTTTGGGGTGAACTGTCCCTTAAATCAGTAAACTGCTCTTTTTCTCCTTTTGTGAGCATTAGCTTCATTTTATCTCTTTGCTTGAAGCACCAAACCGAGCTGCCTCATCATGAGTCCTGGTGGCAGCTTCCTCCACTCCACAAGGTCACACTGGTAAAATGTGGAGCCTGTTTGAATTGAGGTTAAAGGGTAATGGGATCATGTGAGACCTTTCATGTGTGTGGTGCCACTTAAAATATTCAGTGAAAGCACACTTGTTTCAATTCTTTCAGTGTCCAGGTTTTAGCTCTGAGGACAATCAATAGATAGATATAAGGAAAGTAAACAGGTTTTCGTCTTTGCAGCAATATGTGACCTCGTGTTTAGGTTATCTTTTGAGCACCCACTTCCAAATAAAGTGGTGAGCATACATTACATCCTCCACGCTGAGTCTTTTCTCCCATTTTCTCTTCCCCATGAAATGAACAATGCAGCAGCCACTGCAGCTCGTTGTTTCCTGAATGTAAAGTAGAGCGGAATAAGCATGTTGAATCACACAAACTGTGACTCTCACATAACCAGCTTGCTGACAACTTAGCGCATCACACTCTAAATAATTTCTCGCCGGCAAAGAAATAATAGAGCCTCAAATACGAGCTGTAAGCTTGCTGTGAAAACAAGTGTGACATCTGTAGTGGCTACAGTCCCTATCCAAACAGAGGAGATAAAAGAGGTGCAGACAACAAAATGTAAAATCGATAACCATGTTGGAAGGAGCTGGAGCTATAGATTATCAAATGATACATCATCATATGTGTGTGTCAAGTGTTGACAGGCATAACCTTTATTCTGCAGCCAGAGGGTTTCCTGATCAGGACATGTGCAGCATGATAATCTGCTCTCACTGGACTTTGCAGCAACTGTCAAACGCTCCCCATCTCTCTTCTGGTCGCTGACTGCCACTGTGTGGTCATAAATATTTAACACAGCTCTGCTGCAGTCAGGTTTAAACTCTTTCACTTCATAAGCCTGGGGAAATTTGATTCCTTCAGCCCACTCATCAAACAGTAATAGTAATATTTTATACTGTAGGAATGACTCCAAGATAAACTGGAGAGATTTAAAGTAAGTCTCACATTATTTCTTCAAGAAACAAAAGAACAGATTGCTCTATACCTGGGAAACACTAATCTCATCTCATGGGTGAAAAAAGAATTGAATCTACCCCGGTAAAAACAATTGTGTTCTACCAACACTGCAGCCCCCGTCATCCATCATCATTAAAGACGAGAAAAAAAAAAGAAACCCTTTAACAGCAGCAATGCATCGCCTTGTGTTTCTGAGACCATGTTGTTGTTTGATGGTGTGTTTTGCTGTGTTCCCACGTCACTCTGTGACACTTTGGCTGACATGGCGTCAGGTTTTGACATTTAGCGTGGGTCTGGAATGATGTTATTCATCTTTTTTAAAACATCAACAGCAAATGTCAGGATTTTTTTTTCTTTTTAAATCAAATCGAACGGGTTCGTTCTGAAGCTGTCATTTTACACCAGGGATCAGAAGTCATACAGTGATGATGCGGCACTCAAATATTTCTGCACCGTGGCCTCAAAAGACCAGAATGCAATGGAGACACAGAACAGAATGACGCAACTCAATGACAGTTTTTGCAAAGTAGTTGGATAGATGTATTTACATGTCAAGTAAGAAACTCACATTCATTTTCTGCAGAGAGGCATTGTGGGAAACTTAAAGCACATGATGCAGTTTTAGGAACAGTGAATAAACAAACAATACTGGAAATTAAAATGCCACATTAGAAATTGACAATTTCTAAAAGTGTAAGGGTAATTAAAAACTGACTTTTTACCTTAAAGAGGAACTACACCCATTTTTATTCCTGTGGTCTAAAACAGTGGTTCCCAACTGGTGGGTCGTGGTCCAAAAGTGGGTCTGTTGAGTTTGTAAAAAACACTTTATTTTCAAGTACATTGAATTTCCAGCACAGAGCTTTTAGTTTGAAGTGCTGTTTCCTTCTGTAGAGTGAGTGACTAATGGACTCAACAGAGACAGCAAACTAGCTCAATGACATGGCCAAACTCAAGCATGATGCTGAATATTTTAAACTGTGTGAACCTTGAACTGATGACTAAGGTGAAATCTTTACCCTGTGCCTGGACCAGTAATCTCAAACAGCCCAAAAATATTTGTTAACATGAACAACTCTCTCCACAAGGTCAGGCACTGGGCGCTACTTCCGTGCCTTTTTTGGTGCCAGTTTTCAAGAGAGCGGCAGCAGGTTGCATCTGAGGTTGCTAACCAACCTTAACAAGCACTGTATCATAGCCTATTTACCTGAAATCCTGAGTGCAGAGCTGATCTTCTTCCAGGTGCCGTTTATAAGTGTGTAGGCCTATCGTCCGTGAGACAGATGTAAAGCTCTGGGTAGCACTGCACTAACATGATCAACTTTTTTATATTTACCACAGACTGATATTTACGCAGCTGTTGCACCCTGAAAAACGGGCACTTAGGAACGTGTGCGCACCTGGCGAATTTGAGGGCACAAAAAATGCGGCATGTGTACGGCCCCCTATTTTACCATCCATCATTTTGGAGGAGACATGTTGAATTCTGCTGACAGCAATATCTCCAGCTGTGTGACGTAATAACTGAGCGCTGGGCCCTTTGACCTTCTCGACATAAAGGTAGTAACAAAATCTGAACACAAGTGGTCAGCTGGAGATGCATTATAGACACGTGAATGACGATGTGTCTCAGATGTCCATTTGTGTTAATACACATGCTAACATTCTGAACATATGGGAACATTTTCAGAACTGAATAAAGCCCATTTGGGGTTTAAAACGAGAAAACAAACATTCTGTTGGTCACCAAACCAGGCTCCCGTTCACTGCCTATGGAGCAGCAAACTTTATAACTGATGACATCACAAGTTCAAGACTTAATCTGGCTTGTGGCTTTGAGAGAGAGTAGCTCATGTTCACAAAACTGACTGAACATTTCTTGTCCTTTTCAATAACATATTGGAATTCTTATTTTGGGTGGTGTTCCCCTTTAGTGGTACATATCATTGGCGGGTGACACAGGCAGCACACTGCGGTTGTAGGGCAGCCCATAGACAGGGCTCATCCCTGCGTGATGGTAGCTCTCCACCTTCCCAAGCTGGCGCAGATAGAAGAGCAAGGTGAGCTTTCGGGTCATGGTCTTGAGCGCCAGGAACGAGGCCAGGATCTGGGCGAGCAGGAAGAGGAGGTAGAGGGAGTGGACGGCTCTCTCTAGAGGCAGGATGATAATTCCTTCATCGGTCAGGAAGAACAGCAGCACCGGCAGCTGGAACATGAAAGACAGGAGCCAGAAGGCTGCCAGCTCTGGCACCTGATGACAGGGAGGGGAGGGAGGGAGAGTTTGGGTTGGTGGATGGAGGCGATGCAAAGATAGAGCAGTCAGGCATCAAGTGCTTTAGTTGTATCCACATGAAAGCACAGACACACTCTTGTACCTGCACACACACAAACTCAATAGACAGTTGTAGCCAAGAGCTGATTGTTTACACACGCGGGCAGAATACTTAAGCAGCCACTTCCTCCGCCATGTTATTCTGGAGACGAGTCCATGAAAGAGCTCTGCTTTGTGGTTCAAAGAGGATGTTGGTTTGAATCACCTTTTCTTTAAGGTTGCCAATGTAGCCCAGATAAAGTCGGACCACTTCAATGACTGTGAGGAGGATCATCCCGGTTATGAGCAGAGCCTGGTAGTACCCGGGAAGATAATAGAACTAGAAATAAAGCAGAGCTGGAGTGTCAGAAAGGCATGAAAACATCTTTTTACTTGCTACTCACAGGACTTCAAGGCTACTATTTAGTGGCCTAACAACACCTAAAAACACTTATAAAGGTATGATACTATTGTGGCATTTTTCAAAGGATTCTGAGAGCATAACTTTGGCTTTACAGAGAGATGAAAAGCAGAGCAGTCTTCTGAATGTGTTGCTTTCACTCCATTCATTTCCTGGATTGATCTGGGGGGGTTTCCACAGGCTACCACTAGACAGTGCCAAAGTCACAAGTTTTCTAATTTGACACAGTGGATCCAATAAGTTGATTAAATTCAATAATAATTCTGCTACTTCTGAAAACATTAAAGCATCCTCACTAAATATATATTTCTATGTGCTTGCTTGAGCATTTTTTCATGAATGAAGCCTTTAAGTGCAGTGAAGTGCAGCATGAATTGTTCTAAGTCATCAGAATAAACACTGTTTTGATTTGACTAATTGTCTATATGATGTCTGCCTTCTCTCCAATATAGTGGAACTAGATGGCACTTGAAAAAAATACATTTCAAAAACTCCACAGCAATGTCTCTTTCCAGAAACCGTGACGCGGTTACTCAAGATAATCCACAAACCTTGTTGTGAGAAGTGTCATGTACAAAGTGTGCATGTACTGCTAGCCACGTAGCATCACTGAGCTAGCTAATGTTACAGCTCGGCTGAGGAGGACACCATTAATGGTCATATCTTGCGCAAGCACGAGCCTCTCGTTCATGAGTGGATGCACACTTTTCTTCTGCGCCGTGATAGGCTTGGCAGGTATAGTTCTATAGAAAGAAAGTAGTTCCTACATGAAAGTGCTCAAAGTTTTTTATGTGTATTTTTTTGGCACTTTGAGCACCACAAGCCGAGTGCCATCTAGTTCCATTATACTGGAGAGAGGGCAGACATCTCTACAGATGATATTGCCAACACTGCAGTATATACCAAAACAATCTAGACTGAAAAACAGCACTACAGGTGAGAGGAATGACTTCCCTTCCACCCAACTTACCTTTACTTCTAACATGAAAACAGCAGAAAACCACCAACAGGGAAAATAGAACATGTTGAAGTACAGCAGCATCTGCAGGGGAAGGTGAGAGACCAGCTCGTTCACCACTGCAAGACAGAAAAAAACATCATGTAAACACTCATATTCGTCATGTCATTACATCATAGCAGACAGTTGTATGGGATGCTTTGTCTGCTGTGTGGACACCACAAAAATAGGTGAACAGAAGTCGACAAAATAATGTGCACAGCTCATGAAAAGGGACTCTAATGTAACTTAATTGGCAGCCCTGCAAAGGCTGCAGTAATCAGAACTTGAAAGCAGAATGAGACAAGTAACAAAACGTCCAAAACATACATGCATAGTTACAGAAACATAATGCCATAAAAGATATAAGTAATGTGCCAAGAAAAACAGAATTAATAATGATGAAAAATATGACAAACACAGGTTTATAACAACCCACAGTCCAGAAAATATCAGTATTGGACAATTTTGCAAAATCAGGATTTTGTCAGATGATAACTGTTTACAATGATGATTATTTCAGAGTTAAAGCAATTTTTGTGCTGTGTTCATGCATTATTGAATAGGCTACTGAGCACATGTCCAGGGAACCAAAGCGTCAGGTGACCTTCAACTGTAAAGTATCACTAAAATGAACACGTACTGACCAGGAAGAGACTCAAAATGACCACAAAGAGATGCAGAGAGACGGCAAAGAGACTCAAATGACTACAAAAAGACTAAAAACAACCAAAAGGAGACATAAAATGCCCTCATTACGACACAAAATCACTTCAAAGGAACCCAAATGACTACAAAAGGACACAAAACAACTAGGAGACACAAAATGACCAAGAAAGGCACGTCACCTCATGAGGACACAAAGTTACTTCAAAGAGACCCAATCAACTACAAAGAGATGCAAACAACTACAGAGTCTGTGTGTCGTCCCCCCATATAGAAGAGATGGTGTGGCCCTTTGCATATCTTTGCCCAAGGGGCCCATTGTCTCATAATCTGCCCACATTATTTTTTCAACGGCTCACAGTTACTTATATATCAGAATTTGATTTGGTTACACATAGTCACATATTTTCCATGTATGTTATCACGATACTATATTATACTGTATTCTAAGAAGTCACCTTAAGTTGTACAGCTGTAAATTAAACTATACTACAACTGAAAACAGTCTCTGGGGGCAGTGACCAACCAGAAACGTCCTCCTGCTCCCGTGTGAAGTCGCTGTCTGCCGTCCTGTTGTTGGTGAACACAGAGCCTCCCATATAGGCCAGACCCATCTGCAGGTTCTCTTGAACAGGTGAGTAAAACACAGGCATCGTGGGCAGAGCTGGTGACCATGACCGAAGCCAAGAAATCAGGAAGCGTAACGGTCCAAAACTGTGTTTGTGTTCCAGCGACTGCTGCCAATCCTCGTTGTCTTAAGTAACACAAGTACACAAATGCATGAAGGGACAGATAGGAATGGACACACACACAGACGCGTGTTGGCAGACGCCACTGCTAATCAGATTATAGCGAGGGAGGCGGCTTGAGGATTAGGCTGAGACAGCAGCATGGCAGTTTGTTAAGTAAGTAAGTGGCCGGTTATGATGCTCAGTAAATTTGTTTATCTAATTACAGAATTTAACATTTATAGAAGCTGGAGGGAGCAGAATGAAAACCACAACAATGCATTAAAGAAAAGGGAACTATTCCCTTATTTTACACATGAATATTATTGTTCTCCCATACACAAAAAAACTCCAGTTTCTTTTTTCAGACTGCACACATACTCTGCATGTTTTAATATATACTACTGCAGGTAGTGTTGGAGGAAATATTCCTATGTTTTAAAGGGATAAAAGTGCTAATACTACACTGTAAAACTAGTCTTTTACAAGTAATAGTCCTGCATTGGAAATATTACTTAAGTAAAAGTAAGTATAGTCAGGAACATGTACTTTTATAATTATTAAGTAAAAGTACTCAATCCAGAAACATCTAAAAATAAATAAATACATTATTATTATTATTATTATTATTATTATTTAGTTTATAACAAAACATCATATTGTATAAACTTTTCACACTGTAGAAAATTTTGGAAATATTACTTAAGTAAAAGTAAGTATAGTCATGAGTATGTACTTAAAGTATTAAAAGGTAAAAGTACCCAATCCAGAAACTAGCTCTTCTAAAATAAATAGATAAATAAATGAATAAATAGTGAAAAAAATCAATAAAAACAAATAAAATATAATAAACAACCAAATAAAAATAAAAATCATTCAGAATAAATTAGAAAGTGACATAAATGTTAAAATTAATGTTAAACAAAAAATAAAAACCAAATGAAAAACAAATAAAATTTAAAAAATAGAATTAAATTTAAAAAATAAAAAAATAAATAAACAACCAAAAATATCAAAATTATTCAAAATAAATTAAAAAAATAAATAAAAACAAAATAATATTAAATAAGTAAATAATTAAATAAAATAAACAACAACAAAAAATTAAATTATTCAAAATAAATTAGAAAGTGACTTAAATGTTAATCAAAAAGATTCAATCCAATCGGCAATCAATTTTCTGTCAGTCATCTAATGGATTAATTGACTGATTGTTTCAGCTGTTCTTTTATTAACTGTTGGGTAGTTTATAACAAAACATCATGTTTTATTAACCTTTCTTATGCTTTTTTATCAAAAACCTTAATTTGTTAAGTAACTAGTGACTGAAGCTTTCAGATAAATGTAGTAAAGTAAACAGTGCAGTATTTCCCTCTGGAATATAGTGAAGTAGAAGTATAAATTGGCAGGAAAAGAACAGACCCAAGTAAAGAGCAAGTACCTCAGATTTGTACTTGAGTAAATGTACTTAGTTACATTCCATCACTGACTCCAGTAGCCTCCATTAAATGGAGACATCAGGCAGATTGTTGACACTGATCCCCTCTGTGTTTTTATTGAGGAGTTTTACAGCTTTTTTTATTCAAAGCACATAAACAGAGTGACACAGCAATGACTAACACACTGCACGCAGCACCCGGCCAGCGAGCCCTCGGAATGGTGCCTGGCTTATCGTTTTGGCCTTGGGGCCCCACTCGTCATTAATGTGACCGGGGTGCAGCGGCAGAGTTCGGCCACAAGGTGTCGTCACAGCTCGTCCCTGGGGGCGCGCAGGGGGAAATGCTGAAACTCCTCTGGCACCTCTTCCCCTTTCTGGGACCTCTTGTAGAAACCGAGCGAGTCCAACAGGCTGCTGATCTCGTCCGCCTTCATTTTCTTCACGGGAACAGTCTGACGTGTCGAGAGAGGACACACACACACACACACACACAGACGCATGATTAAAGCATTGCAGTATAAAATAGATGTTGCAGACACACAGTATGTTCTTATTCACATTAGTTTATTCTGATAATTACCAGAATTGGATTTTCATTAAAACTTGTTCAGCGGCTGCTGATATAGAGGTCCCTCCTGCACATTTGTTTTCATTTATTTGTTCAGTAATTCTGTTTCTGAAATAAATCTTCATATAAAGTCAAATTACAGTCTCAAAGGGCGCCCACATTATGAAACAATAAATGGAAACAAGAAACATTAGACCCTGAATGTGACAAAAGGAAAACTCCTACGGAAGCTTTATGAGGGAGAATAAAAGGTAAAAAACCTCCAGAAAGCCGTAAAGTATGGGAGTAGTTTAGTTTAAATCACAGCAGTGGCTCTTTGTGCATGTAGAAGAAGCTAAATAAATTCATTACTATTGGTTTCAGTGGAGAGTTTTATTGTCTCACGCTGGCCTAAATGCACATTCACAGGATTTTCCCACACTGACAGAAAGTTAAATTCGATGGGAAATGCTGAACTGCTGTAATTTCAGGGCATAAAACTGCTCAAATTCATGTCAGCATTCCTGTTTCACAGCAAAAAAAATATAGCTCAGCTGTCAGAAAGCCTAATTTATATATTTTCTTACTCTTCCTCTCTCTTGCCATCTGTTTTTTTGTAACTGTCTCGCTCTTTCAAACACACTCGGTCTGTGTGACCCGCTATCTGACGGAGGATCTGATATCAGATGCAAACTTCCCTACATGAATCTGTCTTGACATCCCGGAGCTCCCCAGATAAACCCCATCACAAGGCGGATGCATAAAAGATCCCAGGAACTTACATCTCACCTTTACAACCTCGTCCTTTTCGTTATAGAATATCAAACGAGGCTTCTTCTCCTCTGATGAATCGTATTCCAAGTTGTGGCTACACGGGGAAAGAACGGATCAAGGGAAACAACAGGTGAAGAATAAAGCACATCCATCTGGGTTGCTATTTTTAGGCTCGTGATCTCAACTTGGAAGAGCAGAGTTTTGGAAAACTCAGACCTGGCACCGGACTTGGCAACTTGCTAGGAACATTGTTTTGTTTATGAAAGAGGTCATGAGAAAATCTGTGTACTTTGGAAAGGTCAGGTCCTAACAAACAGCCTGCGGAACAGAGGACAACAAGGATACTATAAAGCCCAGCGCTCCAGAAGAAAATGATGGAGCTCGGGCATTTTCTTTATGCCTCATCCGACCACACTGGGAGCCTGCAGGGACAGCAACAGACGGTTGTTAAAACAGCATGACAAATAGAATCGTGCACGCTTGGTTCTTTGTGTGATCAAGGGTGCCAGAAATAGGTACCTCAGCAGAACGGATACTGACATGACAGAACATGGCTGATCCCTCATCTTACTCATGTTCCCATTTACCGTGTCCCCTCGCCATGTGCACATGTCATGTCAGACTGCCTTGTCCCTGCACTGGTATCATAAATTCCCGAACATTTTAAGGACATGTCATGATATCCAGATGAAATCAGTACTCACCAGCAGCTTCCCTCTGGCTATATTTAGCTCTTCTTTAACTGCTGTGTCGTTGTTAGTGTCTGATGCCCAGACAGTGAGGGTCAGAGTGAGCACCAAGAGGGCCCACATGTTTTTGTTAATGACGAATTAGTATCCTTGAGTGCTTTTGCCCAAGTTATTACCTACAATAACTAACCCTTTAATCCACCTGGACAGTTTCACAGGGTGGATAAGACCATGACACATTCCTGCAGGGGAGCAGTGCCCTCCTGTGTCGGAGCTTTCTCACGGTTTCTTGTTGTTTTTCTTTCACAGATTCTTTAGAATATAAGAAGTAGGTCACCGGTGAGCCGTGCTGTTATTCTGCTGTAGTCTTATAGTTATAAGGCTGTTTTTGATTTCCCAAAGGTCACGCAGAGGCCCCTGGCTTTTAGTTTATAGTTCCTTCCACATCAGATGACATTGGGGTTCCACGGAAACCACAGAACATCTGTGCTCTTATCACTTTTTCCCATACAGTCAACGTGCAGGTGGTTGATGGCCACTCAGAGCCGGCCACACTCTCAGAGCTGCTGAAAAGCTCATTTTAGCCAAACTGGTTTTGTACAGGTGTCCTGAAAGAAAGGAAAACATCTCTCCTCATTTGTCCCCTTCCTGTAATTAATTAACGAGACACTTGTTTGACTTGTGAACTATCTTCAATGAAAAAACTGAAAGTGAATGAGAAGACTGACATTAAAGGGTAACCTCAGTATTTTTTAACCTGGAACCTATTTTTCCCATGTTTTTCTGTCTAAATGACTAATAGGAACAACAATTTTTGAAACTGGTCCAGCACTGAGAGAGAGGGCTACAGCTGAGCAACGCCTGCAATGTAACCGAATGGAGCAATTGTGCAACATCACTGTACAACCATTAACAGTTCATTATTTTTGCCACAGACCGGCTCAGATTGTTATATATAAGTGTCCGAAGTGTCTCTTTCCTTTATCGCTTGATCCACTTAGTTTGTTATTGTATCTAAGTCTTGCTCAAGGAGAAGACTTGGTCTGCAATCTCACGAGACAGGACTTGTTGAAGGAAGATATGCAAGTGTGAGCTTTAGAGAGTAGTGCCAGGGAGAGTTTGTTGTGTTGCAACTTGCAATACAGAAAATGTAGTTTAGTGTCATCTAAAAGATCAGAAAACGGTTTGTGTTTGTGCATTCCCAAATTGTGCCAATAACATATCATGCTAGACTTCACGCAGCTTGGACACAATAATAAACAGACCAATCAAGTGAAAGGTAAAGAGACACTTCACTTGTGTTCCCATGAGTCACTTAGATAGAAAAACATGGGAAAACAGGGTCCAGGTTGAATAATGCTATAATAAAGTTGCCCTTTAAGGCTGTTAGATTTATATTGTTGCAAATTAGCATCTGCTCTAAGCGATATAATTCTTCTATCAAATAGTTGTTGTTTAGTTTTTCTGTGTATAGCGTTTCTTTCCCTATCAAATAAACAATCAATAAATAAATAAACACTGAAAACAGTGGTAAAGCACTAACCAACACCTCTAAATGTCACTAATAAACATGCCATAACAAAAATGTTTCTGAAAACTATGGATATGTTACATTTACACAGCATTATGTGGCAGATAAGATGAAATTAAACATTTCAACAACAGTGTGGGTAACATGTTCACGTTATGACACAAAAACCACTTGGTTGAGATCATGCTTTGGCCCAGTTTTGGTGGCATTATCTCTGCTGGAAAAGCAGCACCGTCTTTGTAAAAACAGCTGCTTTTTGCAACCTGGTCTCACTCAAAGTCATCGAAATCTGGCATTTGGGCAGTGAATTGGAGCATTGGACACCAACGAAAAAAGCCGTCCTTTAACGTCGGCATGATTCGTGGCTGGTCGTGGTTATAGTTTAACAGCCCCTGGTGGTGTATGGGGGAAACGCAGCGGGACAAGAGCTAAAAGGTAAGGCGCCGAAAGTCCGAGTGGGGTGGGCTGCTGGGGTGGTGGATGGGTCCAACAAACACAGACTTCCACCCAGAAGAGCGACATTTGATTATAAAGCAAACCCTGTTCTTTTTTCCTAAACCTAACCATGTGCTTTTATCGTTGAAGGAAAAAACTGACATATTGCGTTTATTTTGAAAGAGACTGCATGTAAACATTAAATTTCCTGTGAAAACGGAAGTGTATTTTGAAAGAAGACAATGCATGTAACAGGCAGAACTTGACATGGTGTCCCAGAACGTCAACAACCAACGTACCCAGAGTACACGTCATATCTGGATGTGGAAAGTCCATGACCAAACATCAGTATGTGACAAGGTTGGAGTGAGAATGTGCTGGAGCAGCAATGTATTAGCAAAAAACACAACTGCTTTTCGGGGCATAATCTCTGCTAGAAATGCAGCGATGTCTCAGTAAAGTAACAGCGAGGGATCGCTACGGTGGCTAAAAAGCTGCCAGACACAGCAATAACTCGCCAAATCACAACCTGATTTGTTGTTTGTTAGTCTCGAAAAGTGGTCTGCGGCCTTCCACCATCCACTCAACCTCCCAATGACAAAGCTTTGTCACTTTAGAAACATTGATATTATACATACAAAATGTGCAACTGTAATGTATCTGTGGTTTGCAGAGATGTACGACGCAAACACTTTTTTCTCGTGAGTGGGCTGTTTTTCAATTCATACACAAACAGCTATGAAGAAAAGACAAACAGTTTTTATGGGGAGTTACATGTTGCCAGACAGAGAGGCACAGCATCTTTTACGGAGTCGCAGCACAGAAATGCAGCAAGAAAGCACAAAAGCATACTTCCCTGAATATCAAACTACGCCTGTAACTCTTGTGTATGCAGACATTGACACCCCCCCCCCCTGTTCTGTATTGTTCTTGGTTTTTGTCCAAAAACTTTAACTCAAGACACGTCCGTTTGGTTTCACTGTTGTTTTCTGTACAGCCTAAAGCAGGTTTTCACACCAACACATCAGCACCAGATACAATCAGACAACATGGCGAACCTCCAGTGCGTTTCTTTCTCACTGCTGTTTGTAGCTGCATGAGAAGTACTGTTTAATTCCATTGTGTACTCGTGTATGAAATCAGACCTCATGACAACACAGCACATTCGCACTGTGTTAACACCCTGGAAGAGGAAAACATCCCTCCCCTTCCAAGTTTACTTGACTCTCCTCTGTGTTGTGAAAAAGCAAGTGCATCAGGTCACCACAAGAGGGCAGCAACACCCACGTGTACACTTCCTGGCAGTTTGGCGGGTAAAGTGTGCTTCCAAATCCTAGCCACAGACAATTATGTTTCCAACAAAAATAAACCATTCCTGCCTGGAATGCTGAAGCAAAACCATCTTAGTGTCTCTGTCCTCTCCAGACACGGAGCTGTGCAGCTCTGCAGCTCGGAGCTCGGCATGTACTGTTTGAGATTATGTGTCAAATGGCAGTAAAACAGTCCCCCTTTTTTAACAGGGTTTCCTCCCCTTGGCAGCTGTCGTAAATCGGCGGGCCTGCGCACTTCTGTTGCTGCAGTTTGCATCTTTGTCTTTTAAAGTTTCTCACAATGTGTGTTCGGCTCTGAGAGAATTTAAAGAGTTGATCCAGAGAAAGAAAGTTGATGAGAGAAGGGAGAACGCTCAGTAAGCATTGGGGGTGGGGTGACTCGCTCTGGCTGACTCCTCAGTCTATATGAGTGGATGCATACCATATGTGCTCACATTCAGCATGTTTCAGCTTACATCATGTGGTGCACGCCAAAAAGGGGATGTTGTTATTATTAATTTGCTGACAAAGAGGAAAACACAGTCATTTATAAACCAAAGGGTTACGAAACATATAGGATGGAGACATTTACAAAATCCGTGCTGAGCAACTTTTTCCAGTAGGAGTTTTTGCAAATTGCAACACTTGCAGCTGGCAATAGATCAAACGCTAAAACACCTCACTGTAATCCTGCCTCCCTCGGAGAGCTTGTTATAAAGACACACACACTTCCTGTTTCTCCAAAGCACCGGATGCTGCCTACCAGCCAGCAGGACATTAGTTTGTGTGTCTGCTCTCTTATGATGTGCACGGTCATTTGTGAGAAACATTCGGCTTTGGTGTCTGTTTCTCTGCGCTTTAACGGGGACATTTATTTATATGTTTAGGGATGACCAAGGGAGATGAATAAAAATAAAACTTTGAGTATAAACAGTAAGTTATCTGTGTGTGTGCTTATCTGTCTGGAGCCTCGGGGCAAACGGGGGGAAGCCTGCTGCCTGTCTGCCTGCTGCGCTCCAGTCTGCTTAGGAAGAAGACAAGCAGTGTTGAAAGAAGTGAGGGCCATGTGCAGGGTTTCATTCAATAAGAATACAATGCTAATGAGTGTGCGGCGCTCGATACTGTTCAGTTAGTGGACATAACCTCACGGAGGTTCAGGATCAAGATGCAAAACATTATTTTCTTGACTTGGAAAGTTTTGGATACATAAAAAAAAAATCACATCTGCCTCAGAAACATAACAAAAAAAGGGAATTCTCTCATGAAGCTCTTAAACATAGAAAGATAGGTTTAACTTTTCATTCTTTTAACTGTTATTCTGCAGCATTTGATTGTCATGATGCAGCTCTCTTGGCTGTGACTCTCTCCTTAAATGTTAAATTACAAATAATTACAGTAAATTGAGCAATAAAAACATACAGAGCAATGGAGTGAAACGTCTATGCGTGACACTGAACTGTAAGCCAATTTACAGCTGGTGGAGTAAACGAAAACGTCACCGAGTTTGATTTAGCTCGCGGTCGGCTTGAACCTACGACCTAAAATAAGTGGCTCCAATTTTCCCCACACGGGGAGGCCGCAGAAGGCTGCGAGACGCTGCTGGCCTTGGCAGAGGATCTGTGTTGTACAGGATGACGAGGATTGTTTGCTGCCATCGACCTTGCTTGCAGGGTCTTTGTTATGCTGGCGGTGAAGGTGAGGAGAGGCTGCTGCTTTTCACTGAGTTTACGGCCTGTTTAGTCAAATTTGTAGGACAGTATGTGATACAGTTTTTGACATCTCTTCTTTGTGGTGGGAAGTAATGGGTTGCATTTGTTCAAGTACACCATTAAAGTATGATTTTGAGTATTTCAGTTTCATGAGACTTAAAGGTCTAGTGTGGAAGATTTAGTGGCATCTGGTGGTGAAGTTGCAGAGCTGAAACTTCTCCTGTTTGTCAAGCATGTAGGAGAACTACGGAGGCTGACATGAAAACGCAGATGGCCATTTTATAAGCCAATGTTTGGTTTGTCCATTCTGGGCTACTGTCGAAACACCATGGTGGACTTCGTTGAAGAGGACTCGCTTTATATGTAGGTATAGAGAGCTCATTCTAAAGCCCAATTCAGACCTAAGATTTTGCAACAAGACGAAACAGTTTTAGAACGTTGCAGAGAAAAGTTGCAGCGGTGTGTACTGGCCGGTCTGAGCTTGACTCAAGCCGGCTGATGGTGTCACCTGCAACTCAGCTAGTCAAATCACAGATGACTGGCATTATTGATTAGAAAGTAAAGCATGTCACCTGTTTCTACAGCCGAATCAGCTTGTAGTGGAGTCTGCTAGTCAAGCCAAAATAGCCGCAGACGGTGTGTTAACTCGCAGCAGTAGGTGCTCTGTCCCCACTGAAGCAAGCCACAAAATAAGCCTGAAAAGCTGGAAATCAGAACAGAAGTACAGAGAGTTGTTGCATAGTGATGATACACCATCTCATCTAGTTGCATTGGTGTGAACTGGCAGGTTTTTACAACGTTGCAGAACGACACATTGCAAGTCATTGCCTGTTTCAACTCGTCTCATTGTCAATCTTTGTTCTGATTCGGGGTTAAGGTAACGAAAAACACTACGATTCTTGGTTCAAGGTATTATACACTAATGGAAACATAGCTATGAATATTATACACCATTTCGGTCATAGATGCCCCTAAATCCTACACACTGGATCTTTAATGATTCTACCACACTATAATACAAAAAAAAATGTCTTTTTTTTACACTCAGTGGTTGGTAATGACCTTTATTTATACACAAAGTAACAGGAACATGAGCTAATGAAGATATTCTGGTGACCGTTCATTCTTCGGGCTCAGAGCCCACACACAGTCTCTGGGTTCAGGGGCCAGGGGCCAGGGAATGGACTGGGCCGAACGAGGACCGAGAATGAGGATGTGAGTCTTCGGGCCTGTACAGTTCAGTCTGTCAGCAGGCAAAGGTAACAAAGAGGGGCTAACTGATGTGGTTGAGGAGGAGAGGGGTCCGGAACCAGAAGAGCAGTCCAGCAAAGCAGAAGAGCCGACGAGGGATGAGCAGCAGGGAAGTAGAGGCCAGGTGATGGATTGAGGAGCCGACAGGTAGGTGAAAAGAGGACACACGCACAAGGTAGCGTGTGGCGTCTCACAGAGAGTCTCTGAGCTGCAGCAGGCAACTCAGGCAGCAGACGGACACCAGAGACGCAGAGGCGGAGCTCGTGGTCGGGGACAGAAGGCTGGTGAGTTTACCGTGAAAGAGACGATGTAGACAGGTAAGAGGCAGGCAGGATCGGTAACAGGAGATCAGGCAGGTAAGGAGTGCTGGAAAGTCTTGCATGTGGGTGAAGAACAACCTGGTAAAGAGTGTATATGTGTGCTGGAGAGGCTTATATACCAGGCTGATGAGCTGCAGCTGTGGAGGCAGGTGACTGGAGTGGGGTGATCAGGTGGGAGTGGCTGGCAGGTAGAGTGGAAAAAACACAGGGAGAACAGGGGAGCAGAATGCAGGCTGTGACAAAATAACTGAGGATTTTATACACAAAAAGTTATGATAATCTTCGCACTTCGCTTGATAAGTTTTCGACTATCAGTAAGAAAGCCAACAAGCATATTTCTCAAAATGTTGACGTACTTCTTCTACCACTCCATACAGTATTAAATTTCACGCCTTGTTCCAACAGCTGGCACCTAAAGCACTGATTGTGATATTTTTGTCTGAGTGATTATCTGCTCTCTACTGTTGATTGAAACACTATGGTGGCTCAACTTTCAGTATTCTTTTAATGAAGAAAACATTTTGGTGCAATTGGCATCCACGGGGCCGAAGCGATAAAGCTTTTACGTTGTTGTTTTAAACACCATCTGGCTCATTAGAAAGGGTGATGAAAAACTGGCTGCGTTGACAGTGACAATGACCACTTCTGAAAAGACCACACAAAATAACTGTTTTCTCAAAATCCATTGACAGAAAATGCAGATGCAGTGATCTGAAATTATTAGTGCCTGATTGACTCATTATCTAACAAATGTAGGATTTCATGTATTATCACTTAGGATGTCTGGGATGTAATATTTAAGAGTATATTTGTAAGGGTTAGTACATTTTGACAGTTCTAGGACACTGGTGATTGATGTGAAGGAATTGCTTGTGCTTTCTTGTGTGGCCTGTTGACCGCTGGTTAAGATCCCTTCAGTCTAATGCTTGATTTATGTTTGATGTAGCAGCAAGGGTTGCAAGGGTCTGCATGGCCAAAGTGACGTTTCACCATCAGACACGGCCTCTTGCTGAGGTCCAATGTGCAAATTCTTTTATACTCGGATAGTGAAGGCATGATTGTTTAGTTAATTTTAGGCAAGAGGAGTGAGATTGGTCAGGTTAGGATAAAGCGGGATTTACACTTGTGGGTCAACTCTATGGGATGTCTACGCTGTAGCCTACGCCGTTGTGAGGATTTATACTTGTGCGATTGTGTGTCTGTGTCACTCTGCAGTTACACCTCCAAAACACAGTCAGTGGCAGAGGTTTCTGTGAAGTGCTGTTAAGTTTAGTTGATTCAAAAAAACACATTAAACACACATTAAACATGGCTTAATAGAGACAATTTACAATTTAAGTACACAAATCGACTTCACTATAACTCGCAACATTCACAGACAAACACGTCTTTATCTGGACACATTTTCCCCACAAATACAACATGCTAGTGTTTTTAGCACAAGCCTATGGCATTTTACATTGTATAAATTAGCCTAGCGGCTAGCAGACTTTTCCTCTACACAGCAACATTTAACAAAGATAACGTTCCAAAATTTGGCTCCATTACAACTCACAAGGTTCACCGACAAAACAACTGTCTCATACTAAACACGTTTTCCAAACAAGTATAACATGCTAACGTTATCAGCACAGGCCTATGGCATTTTACATTGTATAAATTAGCCCAGCGATGAGTGGAGATTTTCTCTGCTCATATGAAGCCAGGATAAATTACACTCAAGACTTAAAATGCTATTTTTGTGGAGGCTTTATTGCCTTCACAATTTATTTTTTCATATCTCAAATAAAAGTAAATAAAAGCTTTGTTTCCACTGAGGGAAATGGTTTCAGCTTACAAACATAGACAGGTGTGTGTCGTATAGGCTCTATGTCGATGCAGAGCCTGCGCTGTAGGTATGGCGATGGTTCAATGGAGAAGTATAAATCCCACTTGAGAATGTCAGGGTAAGGCAATCAGAGGCAGAGTAGGCCGGGTCATGCCATCACCACGGATAACTGGATACAGCATTGGAGCTGTTGGAGCTGAGCCCTGCTCAGGCCTATGACATTTGCTTAGTGCAGCATAAAGCCAAAAATGTTTGACTTACTGGGTGTAAAATACCTAGATCTTATGCACCATTGGGCCCTAAGGGCAAGCACACTGGAGACTTTTGTCATTCAAGTTTATTTGATTTAATAGTACAGCTCTTCTAGACCTTTGGGAAGTCATCATACCAAATGGATCAAATCCCCTTTGTGAAATAAATTATTTTGCATGGGCTGAGACACTCAAAAAAATGTCTCTTTTTCAATGGAAGTCAATGGACAAATGTCTTTCTGGGACAAACTGCCTCATGTGACAGACCTAGGGGTTGCTGTTACACAGTTTGACCACTATATAATTGGCTTCAAAGCCCAGCGCACTCTATGAAGGGCTTGGGTTTTTGATATCTGTGCACATCCGTCATTTGCTAACTACCATGGATGCAGATAGGTGGAGCAAAAAGGAGAATCCATGCTGCAGATGTGCCTTTTCAATACACTGCCCCCTGCAGTTTGTGAGAACATCAGTTAGCTTCAAGGAGAAACCCACACAGAGTATAAAAGATCCAAACATTTCCTTGTCGCAATTCTGTGCCAGCTCATGTCTGCACGACTGTGCGTGTGAAAACCATAACTGAGGCTTTACAATCTGGGTTCAATCTGGGTTCGGGCTCTTTGCAAACATATGTTCATCCTGCTGACATGTCCTGAGAATCACTGAATCCTCACACTCTCTGTGATGCTGTTCTGTGGCTGACCCTGACCTCTGACCTTCCTAGAGGGGGGCAAATCAAAAGAGAATTTCTCTGTGGAGGTCGAATAAGTATTACATTGCTGAGGCAACAACAAACACAATACTTTTCTGCTGTGGTCACACGCCAGAGCCACAACAGTGTTTACGATTTAGCAACGAGAGCTCATTTTCAAGAATACAACAATGACAGCTTGGTGCTTTTGGCACGATATGTAGGTCAAGTAGGAATACTTTTACTGACAAAGAATCCAGTGTTTGCATATTTAAATGGACAGCAGGATAAGAGGATAGATAGGCCTGGTAGTGACATCATGGCGGATGTGAAGGTTTGACGTGGAGGTGGGAAGGGGGCGAGGGCGGCGGAGGGATTTGCACTGATGGATGTCCAGTTGCTGGCCACATCAGAAGAGCCGGGGGGCAAGCAGACAGCAACCGCTGCTCCCCTCCCTCTAATCTGTGTCTGGGTAATCAGAAACACATGGCTCCCCATAATGGCTCCAGTGTTGTCCTGTGAAGTAGAACAGGGCTGTGAGGGTCGGGTACACACCAGCACACAGCGGCGGTGACGGTAAATATACAGCTAACACTTCCCTTCACATGCCAGTGCACTGTAACCACACACAGTAAAATACATCCTGGCGTCCAAACACAAGTTAAAGGCGACCGCTCTGTCTTTTTTAGGCTGCTATCAAAGTGTGTCTAACCGAGTAGACCGTGGATGAGAAGGGTGTGAATAATCCTGACCTGGCCTCTGAGTCACAAAGACGTGATAAAGCGAATCTGATGCGGTTTGAAAAACAGGGGAATGTTCCTGCAGGCTGGAGGCGAGTAATTCTCCATCGACATGTGTTTCTGTGACCAGTTATGGTGAAAAATTTGGAGTGAAAGTTTGCGTCTCGAACAACAAAGCTGTTGTAAGCTACAGTTCGTCGGTCGCAGACAGGACTGATTGTCGGGACAGTTGGGGTTCAGCGCATAAAAACATAAGCCATCTGCTTATTTTCCTTGGGTTTGGGCAGACACATTCAGTCTTGTGATCATTTTCCGTCCCAATATCTGGAATAAGGCAGCAGCTCCCTCTTTCTCTCTTGCTGCTGCTGTTCCAGGTTGGAGTGAGAAGCAGAGAGGAAAAAAAAAAACTTTGGGTCAGCCTGTGGAATTATGTGAAAGCTGAAACCTCAAGCCACATTATGAAGTCTGAAGTCCCACTTTACTGCACAGATAGCGGATGGATGGGTGTGTGAAGGGAATAAAGGACGGGGGGAGGGGGAGGAAGGAGTGAATGAGGGAAGAAGGAAAACAGGCTACGGAGAAAAACACGAGAGAGGGTTTAACAGAAAGAAAGGAGAGGAGAGAAAGAAAGAAAGAAAGAGAGCATCTGACTGATCTGTTTTCTATTAGCCATCCAAATCTTCTCCGCTAATACACTCATTCCATAGAATTATGCTGACAAAGGGGGAAAAATCCAGGGCAATTTGAAGCCCCAGACAACTTTTTGCACGCCCCTCCATGTGAAAGGGGAAAAAAAAGAAATCTCCATCTGGATAGAAAGAGCGACTGTGGCTTAATTACATTTCTGGCCATTCATATTCATTTGTATTTCCACATTTACACAACTTGTCAAGATGAAAAATGTGTGTATGTGTCCTCCAGAAGCTCTGTGTCCTAGCACTGCTGGAATAATGGTGCATGGGTCCAGCTCGGAGTTGTATGAGATGCCACGGATGAAGCGAAGTGGGTTGAGCTACAGTAAATATCAGTTTTCAGTCTCATGCATTGACTCTAAGCACAGCACTAACAAGTTTGTCCATCCCAAAACTGAGACTCCTTCAGCTTCAGCTCCTTTGACCTAGTTTCAGAACTTCACCGGCTCATCCGAGCATCTATTTGGGAGGTCGGCTTGTTGTGTGGTTGCTCTTAATTTGTGCATTAAGAGCGGCCTCTTTTCGTTCAGTGGCACTGCAAGGGAGTTTCGGGTCTATTATAATGATGGTCTTAAATCGCCGAGTGAGTAGATGTCACTGGGAATCTATAAACACACACTGGATGCTGGTGCTCTTTCTCCTCTCCAATTCTGGTTGCGAGCTGACCTCAGTTCTCAGTGGTTTTGGCTCAAGAAAAGCACCAGCTCCATTTCCAGTAAATGTCATTTCATAGTTACTGCATTTCCACAGGGCTGAGAAACAACATTTAACGTGTGAGGAGGACTGCAATTAGACAGTGTTTCTTGCAGACAGCGCGTCGACAGGGATAAGAGACGAAAACAGCATTTTCAAATCTCCTCTGGCCGTGTCTGATGCAACGAATCAGCCAGGGATGGGACTGCATTTTAGGAAATCGGGCTGCAACAGACGCCCGTCTATGTCAGGCTGGTGGTTTGAACGCCAGAACACAAAGCTACTTTTCGATTGCAAACGTCAAAAACACAGACTCTCTGTTGCATCGTTCAAGGTCATGAACACTACACGCATTCAACAATGGGATTTCAAAAGAAATACGGGGTTGTGCACAGTAAAATGGCTTCCTATGACCAAATTAAATCTTGCCTTTGTTTCATGCATGCTAATAGAAGTTACAGCTGGAATGGAGTAAGGCTTAATCCATTATCCTGAACTTACATGGGCACTGAAAATCTGCTCTTGACCGAGTCCACAGTTGAATTAATATTTTCAGCCTCTTTCAAGTGTAACTCGACTCCACTTTCTTTCTGCTTTGCATTGCAGAAAATATTTGTCTTTTTCCCCCTCACTCATAAATTTCTTTCTTCCTCTCCTTGCAGGGACTGAAATGGCTACCAGATGTGGTTCCAATCTGTTCCCGTTGCCATGGAAACACAGGGACTGGAATAGGTTTTCTGAGTCCAGGGCTTTTGGCTGACTCATACGGCCTGAGTTTTAAAGCCTCGCTGTTTCTATAGACTTGGCACACTGAGGGCGCCCCCGCTCCAAGTCATGTTTAGACTGGCAGCCGACATGTCATTGAACCCCCTTCCCACACTCCTCACCCTGACTTTCTGACCAAGCTTTGCGTTATCCTGCATAGTCTCTCCTTTGTGTCCCTCTGTGTTGCAGCGCCAAAGTGAATTTATGTTTCACACGTCAGCCTTCAATACCAAATCAATAAAATGAGCAAAATATGACTGTTAGCTAACTGCAGCGAGGATATGAAAAGGCCAGGTTTCATAATCACACGCAGGCCTTTCCCATTTCAATCCATTCAAAAGCAGCAGGCGCAGAAATCCATCACAAGTCCTACACATGCTCAATCAACACAGTTTATCCTGAAATGCTGTGCAGTGGTGACACGCAATGCACATTTCCAAGCTGTGACTTTCCCAAAACATGTCAAGGATAAAAAGCCAGAGACCATGTGTTGGTATGCTCAGCTGAGAATCTTCTCCATCTGCGAGTTGAGGACGGGCAGATGGAGGCGGTTGTGTCAACATTCCTCTCCATCCTGGCAATGAATCACATTTTAATCCATTGTCACATGAAAAAGGGGATGATATTGGGAGGGAAGGAGTCTAGATTCCAACAGTCTGTAAAGGAAGTTAAAAGGAAGACCGATCTGGAGACATCAAGGTTGTGGTAGTTGAGTCAGACTTAAGACCAGGTCCAAAACAGGAAGGACAAAAACCAGATCAAACTGTGACCTATTGAAGACCTCTCTGTGATGCTGTAGGACTATGTCATGGTTGTTTGAGCTACATGCTAACATTAGCACATGACGATGTTAACATACTGATGTTAGGCATGAATAATTTGTCATGATAAGCTCTGTTCACACATGCACTGCAAACCTGAAATTATCTAGACTTTGGGAGCTCTAGGTGAAAATGCAAATGTCCAAATCAGTTGGATTGGAAATAAACAGACTTTACCCTGCCATCTTCCTAATACAAAGTCTGTAATACCAAATTGAGCCCATGTGTGAATAGAACAGGTAATTGTCCGGATAATTCACATTAAGCGAGTAGGTGTATTGATAACATTTCTTTAATGAGGCTCGCACAAAATCGGAAGAAAAAAACATCCAAGGATGAAGATGAAGGGTCGTTTACACAAAGCTGGCAACAAAAATGTCTAACTGGGGGGCTGAAGAGATTCAGGACCTTCTACTGGTAAGGGCCGAAATCGTCTGGCAAATTCACAATTCAGCAAGAGAGTCGGTTGTTTATGACGCTCTACCCAGGCACCACCCCTCGCCTAAACCAAATGGAGTATCTCCAGTAGGTGAGAACGCTTCTTACAGATAATCTCTTGTTGTGCGTTACATGTGTGAAAGGGAGTTCGTACTGGAGTGCATATGACAAAACAGCTATAATTACTTCCGCCAAGGAGGTTATGTTTTCGCCACCGTTGGTCTGTTTGTCTGTTTGTTTGTCTGCAAAATAACTAATAAAGTTACGAACAGATTTTGATGAAAGATGAAAAGGTGGATAATGGGACAAGAACCGAAGATAAAATTTCGGTGGTGATCGTTTGAAGCAAAGTGGATAAAATAATAAAATAGCGCTAAATAACACTATGTATTCACCGAGTTTTAGAATAGACTCATTCCATGACCAAACGTGCGCCACCGGTTGGCAGTGGCGAGTAGGCCTACTTTGGCTCGTCAGGAATACATAAAGTCTATCGTCTGACTGAATGGGGGTTTTCCTGGATCAATGACACGGTATGTACAAGACGCTGCTGTTGATTAAAACTGCCGCCCAACTTGATGTTTTGGTCATGCACATAACGTTAGCGATTGACAATCATTAGCGGTTAGTGAAAGTTAGCTAAACGTTAGCTATTACCTAATGTTAGCCAACGTTAGCGATTACATTGAAGACATCTTCAGCTGGTACTAGAGTCAGCACATTTTTAAACAGCCATAAACGGCAACATTGCCTATTTCTTTCCTACAGGTGTGTTTATTCCTGCCGTTACAAAAGGTAGCATAACATTAGCGATTGACAAACGTTAGCGGTTAGTTAAAGTTAGCTAAACGTTAGCGATTACCTAACATTAGCCAACGTTAGCGATTAGCTAACGTTAGGAGGGGGCGCGTGAGGGGGAGGGAATATCACATACTTGGCGGAGGTCTGCATTCTCTGAGTGCTTTTCTAGTTTAGCCTGTTAGCATGCTAATATTCACTAATTACCACAGCATAAACATGAAACACAGCTGGGGCTGATGGTAACGTCATTATTTTTGCAGGTATTTGTTCTTATCCAGCACTGGAATTCAAACTGTGGGGGCCATGAATGTCTAAACTAGATTTCATGGCGGTCCGTGGTGAGACATTTGACTCAAAACCACAAATATCAACTTCATGGTGGCCCAAGAGAAAAAGTACGGGGATCACAAAAGTCAAAAGGACACATCCTGTGGGGACCATGAATGTCTGTACAAAGGTTTGTGCCAATCCATCCAATAGTTGTTCAGACATTAGAAAAAAAACCTAAAAAGTCAAGTTCAAGGTAATGCAACAGGAAGAAACAAGGGGTTCATCCTCTGGGGAGCATGAATGTCTGTATGACATTTCCTGGCCTTCCATCCAATACTTGCCCACCCTTGAGCTGTGGCATTAGCCTGTCTAAAAGGGAACAAACAGTATATGTTTTTAAAATGTGGACATTGTGACCCAATCACCAAAACAAATGTTGGCATTGTACATTTCTGCAAACTGTGGATATGTTACATTTGTACATTTCATATGTTGTGGGTATGTTAAAACTTTATGTTTCTGTAGGGTTCAATTTTTAGTGTCATGTTGTGACAATACTTTATGTGTGGCTAGGTTAAGGCACAAAAACTAATTGGTTAGGGTGCAGAAAATACCATGTTTTGGCTTAAAATACTTGGTTTGGACGCTATGGTGGCCGTGTCCCGAACTGCATGCCTGGGTTCACACCTAGGCGAGACCCACCTGATGAGAAACTCAGCTCATATACATGTAATCTGAACTACACCGTCACATATCCGTGGTTTGCAGAAACATACCGTTGCCAACATTTTCCTCTGGCGACTGGATTGGAAAGTGCTGATTAAAATGTTTGATTTTCTATAGAAAAACCAAGGAAACGGAATCCACATTGAGCAAAATTTTAACACTTTTTATCTTTTTAAATTCGTCTGTAAAGGTCAGATCAACATCCATTTGTTGTCAGCATCAAGACATGGCTAAATCAATACAGGCAAGTCCCCGACGAGTCCAGAAGTGGATCGTAAATCAGAATCAAGTTCTGCAGTCCTGAAAAGTCTGAATACAACTCAACGTTTCTGTACGACTTACACACATGTACACAGTAAGTAGAACACTATGTCAATAGAGTAGAATCTAAAACAAAGCCGCTTTGCCTTCTGGTTCCAATTACCCATCACATGACCCATCCATCCATCCTTATATCCATCCATTCATGCTCCTTCATTGCCTTGTGGCCCAGTCCTGCTACATCCCTCTTCTCCCCGCCAAAAGAGGACACATATGCAGCGCGTGATTAACTCCTTAGCACAGAGTTTCCACTGTTTTTCCCCTCATGAAAGGAGCTCTTGTCCCCCCGTCCTGAAGGAGCCAAATGAACAGTTCCCTGGTTCCCTCGGGCTCTTTGAAGAGCCGCTGTGACCAAATGACTCTGAGGACTCCTGCCTCGTCCATGGGACTCAGCAGCCCGGTAGCCCGGAGTCACAGGAAAGGGTCAAATATCAATCAGCATTGCAATGAATCTATTTGAAGAATACAATAAGAGATCTATGTGTTGTATTACCCAATACATCCCTTTTACCATATTGTTGTAGTTGATTGTACACTGGAATAAGATATTTGGAGAAGATGCCAAGAGGAGGTCGTGACCCCATGAGAACGAAGTGAATGATGACTGTCATTGTAAAGCAGTTAAATGAGGATGGAGTTTAAAGTTCTGGTTCGACTAGAGCTACATGTATTGCTTTTTATTCCAAGAAGTAAATGAGGAAACACCAATTTAATCACCATACACAAATGGAAATCAAAGTTGCTAAAAACAAAACCATAAAAGACAAAATATACCTTACAGTTGGTAACGTTTTTGCAGCTTTTCAGGCCCTTCTTTACAAAAATGCACTGTACGCCTACAAAAACAGGCACGGGCCAGTCAGATAAAAAAAATTGCCACTTCATAATTACACAATGTTATGGTTTTAAGAATATGCAATTGTTTCAACAGTGGTATCATAGTAGTATTGTACAATCCTTTCCGTATGAGTTTTTTTTCCTTTATGGGAGGCAATAATAACAACTGGATGGAACAAGAAGATTACAGATTTCCGGTGCAGCTATTAATGCCATATAATTACACTCTGCGTCATGCAGTTAAGTGTTACACAAACAATAACATCAACAGAGAACAATTACAAAGCCAATGTAAACTTTACAAGATGGAAAGTACTCATACTGCAGGTTTGCTTCAGAGCTCAAAATAAGCAACATACCATAAAAAGAAAAAAAAGCAAATACAACATGAAAGCCAGTTCATTGACACCAAGGAAAACAGACTAAAAAGGTCATATAAGCACAGCTTACAAAGATAATAAAAAGTACACAATGTATACAAGTAGAAAATGTTGAAAAAATAACCAAAGAAATGTGTTGTACCTTGATAAAAACACGTAAAACTGAGACAAATTTTCAAATTAGCTGTGAATGTAAAATATTCCTCAGCCTGAAACATACCTTTGGCACGTTACCATACATACCTATCATCCGTTGTTTATAGCTCATGTTTGGAAGGCTACTTTCAAAATAGCAATCCACCAATAACTGAAATAAAAAGCCTCTTAACAAACTGAATTTGTCCAGTTTAAGTATCCCACCCCAACCCTGTTTTTGGTTTACTTATTGTCGGACCAACACTTGACATAAAAGTTGGCGATAACGCTCAGGCAAACATGGCTTCTTTTGCTTAAACTGATCCACAGTTGAGGCACATTTGAACACTTGAGGCATGGTACCATTTAGCCTTAAAGTCTTACAATGAAATTAAAGCACCCTGTTACTTCAGCATGAGTCTACTAGCTTAAGATAATATCATCCTTAAGGGACAAAACCTCTTTGACAAGATTTTTTTCCCTCACAATACCCCGATGGCATAAACCAATTCATGTGAAATGAGAGTGGCGATATTGACCTAGTTTCTCGACTAAACTGAAAGAGCAGATAAAGACACATGGCAGTCTCTTTCTGTAGTCAGATCTGCAGAGGACACTAACAGCCACTACTTAAACTAAACTATCAATTGCATCTGATTTACTGCGAGGGGATTGTCCAGCAGTATGTTTTCTTAAATACTGCAGTGGGAAACTGCAGATGTTGCTGTATCGCATTGAAAGTAGTGAGTTTAAAGTGATTTATAAGCATGACATAAAGTGAGGACATAGGATAGCTCGGGATTTCATTTTTGGTTTAGTGGTTTCGCTGACTGAATGAAACGTACAGTAAGAGCACATTCTGGTGATTTGGTGTTAGCCGAAGTATGAAAGAGGTTTAAAATGGCCCCTTTTTTTGCAGGAAGATCAAAGAGCTAGTTTGGGTTTCAACAAACCATGTCTGACAGAGTTGGACAAAAGAGAGCTAAGACTTTAAATCCAAAAATGTAACAGTTCTGTAGGGAAGAGCCTTGAGAGCAACACTAAAGCTCAGTGAGGAATTAAAGGTGATTCACAAGCACAGAGGACAATGACTTTGGGGTGTCAAAGGCTACGCTCACATTACAAGCAAATGTGGCCCAATTCCGATCTTTTTACTTTCACATGCCACAGATCAGACTTCTCCAGAGTAGTTATGACACAGACTTTCTATTTTTTCCAATTAGATTTGGGCGACTGTCATAGGTGGTCCTACACCTGATACATATCTGATCACTGGCCACGCGACCGAATTCATGTGTGTTTTCCCATATATCGATGTTTTTTTAACACCATACTTTACTGCACAAGCACATCACACAGTGTCAGAGTGGGCTGTTGGATCTACAGAAGGCTGACGCAGATGTACTGCTGCTGGAGTATGCTGCCACACTCATCAGCCGATAAAGCCTGACTGCCTGATGCTTTCTGACAGCGACAGCTTGCCTACATTTTGAGTCCTGCTGTGACAGCGTTGTCATGAGGTGCCAGCAGAGATGTTGGAATGTAGACCTGGTCATCCTAAGGTTTTGGAGAAACTGTTTCTCCATGAAACCCTCCACATCACGGCCTCACCACTCCTGACTCCTCTCCTGGCCACACCCACACCTCTGTCTCACAGCACTACCAGCAATAGCCAGTCCCTCCAGGATTTTACAATGTTGTAATTGCAACAATTGACTATTTGACTACTAATGGCTACTTAAAACGGCTAAAATCTCATTGCATTGTCCCACTGCCCCACTAGCTCTCATTTATCATGACACTACTGCTGCACCTGAGCCAGAGTCACATACGCAGTGACAGAGATAACTGTTGGCATCACACTACTAATGTTACCCGATGGTTATTGGTAGTGGCTGCCTGTCAGCAGCGGTTCCTGTGAAGCTAAGAGGACAGTGGCCGCTAAAACTGCCTTCACCAGATTGACTGACAGCAGACATTTACTGAACCGAAATAGTGTTCATGTCAGCTCTATAGGAAGAATCCAGTGAAAACAGTGTTTGTATTAACTGATTTAATTTCCCAGCCCACCGTATGGAGACGGTCCTTCAGAGCTCTGTCGAGCACATCAACAGCTGATCGTCCACCATCAGTCCTCCACCCCTCTACCATTACAAATACATTTTAATTCGGGTGGAAATACTGAATGCTCATAATAATAGACTCCATGACTCCAATAAAATCCATGACAGCATTGCAACTAGTTTTGCAATCCTCACTTACTACCGCTACAACACTGCAAAACAATGTCTAAAAACATTGCAGCACACGTTGCAATTCTTTGGAAAAGCTGCCGTGAAAACGTTTCAGGCCGCATCAATCACAAAAACAGTTTGCAAAATCCTGGAGGGACTGATAAGCTGCTAATAGAGGTAGAAGAACATCTGCCCATATTTCTCTGAATGGCCATTGCTCATACTTATTATGCAGAATGATGTCATCAGACCTTCCTTCTATGGTGGTCATTTGGGAGATGAAACTTGCATTGCTATGTTATTAATTTTTTCCCCAAATGCCTGTTGCGCAAATGTGATGTTTTCTGTTCAAACTCTCAGCAGAAATCTGTTCACACTGCTGTCAAATATGGGTCACCTTAAACATGAGTGTAAACAGTCTTAACAGAAAGATCACATCAGGGGAAACAATCAGAATTAAGCATTAAGACTGTAATGTGAACGTAGCCAAATTAAGTTGATTAAAGAATAGCATCCCTAATAATGTGGTACAGTAACCTGAATATTGCTCTGGTAGCAAAATATAGGAGGAAAATAAAAAGGTGCTTTCTTTGCTTCTCCAACAAATGACACTGAACCTATTTAAGTGTTGCTCTTAATTAACAAGAATCAAGCAGACCCTCATCTGCAAAAAAATAGCCGAGACATAAAGAACGAGGAGGGTGGCTTAAGGTATAGAACTGTATTAATGCATGCTGGTCCACAAACAAAACAAACAAAAACAAAATAGCTTGCAATCCTCAGAGGATCTAATTTCCTTGTTACTTTTAGTACCCTTAGTACCTTCGGAGAGCGTACATAAAAAATAGCTATTTTTCCGACACCTGCATTGCAAATTACAGTTATGCAACCTCAAAAGCAATCCATATATAAATATAGTGGTGGACATACTGCAGAGGAATAGAGATGAATGAACTATGGATTATGTCTGTGCACCACCGTTCTCACAGTTGTGTCCGGCGTAGCCACAGGTCGTGGTGTGAGATCGATACATAGTCGTTACACAAAAAAAAAGGATTCTTGAAATGAAATACTATGGTGTATAGAGGTCATTATAATACAACTCACCAATACGACTCAACAGCCCTCGATTTAAAAAGCATTTCTCACTCTTGACTGGTCCTGGAGTCACAGCACGCTCACACAAATGTCAAAATTCCTTGATTGAAAAACTACGTGGTTCACCGTCCAACAAATCCATTTTAGTCTTTTGGAAATCCATCGCAAACTTTGGCCACTTGTCTTTAAAAACGCTTATTTCACTACCTGTGGTGGCATAATGGCTGTCTTTTGCTGCGGTGTTTTACTTTCCGATGTCTCCAAAGTACCCTCTTTGCCTTTCTTCCTGGGTGGTTTTTTTATGGGAGTCTTCTTTGGTGTGGGATCCAACATCAGGTCCCCTGCCCTCGAGCCGTTCAAGTCCTGCTTCTCCGGGCTCTTGGCTTCAGGGGTCCCGAAGTCGGTGGCGACGGGTGCCACCATCTTCTGGAGGCTGCTGGAGGTGGGCAGAAGGGGCTTGGTGGAGCCCTGCTGGCCCAAACTGCTGGAGGGGGTCCTCTTGGCTTTCTGTGGGGGTGTTGGCTTCTCCCTGTGTCCCTTGGGTGTGGAGAGACCATTGGTCTTCGTCAGACCTGTCCCCTCGTTCCTGTTGATGCTTTGGGTTTTCTCCTTGAGCTGAGCAGCCAGGAGCGTGGCAGCCTCAGAGTTCATATGAGGGTGGATGACCTTGGGGCTTTTGGGTGGCTCCTTGGGGGTCTCCCTTGGGCTGTCAGTGCTCTTCTTCTCGGATGAGGAGCTGTGGAAGTTACTTATCTTCTTGAGGGCATTCTGAACCACGCCATTGATGTGCTCCATGTGACTGGGACTGCTGTGCTCGTCCCCAGACTTCTTACCTCGCAGAGGTTTGTGTTTGCTGGGGGAGCCATTGACGTCTGCCTCCTTCCCCTCTTGTTTCTTCTGTTGCTCGCGGCTCCTCTCCTTCATTTTCCTCTCCTCGCTCCTGGCTGAGCCATCACTGGAGCTCCTCTTTTTCTCTTTTGGCACTGCAAGTGCCTTCATTCCCCCATGCCCCTGCTGCTCTGGGTGGGGAGACCCTGTAGTATTTCCATGTATCCAGGATACTTTTGGCTTAGTGGACGGGTCTGGTGGGCGGGGTTTGGGCTTGCCGGGTGAAGGTGGTGGCTTTCCATTGCGTTTCGCCTCTGGTGTAGGAGTGCCATCCCCATCTTTGCCACTGCCATCGTCCTCCTTGGACTGCTTGGAGAGGCGGGCGATGCGGGCGTAGAGGGCCGCAGTAGTGGACTCAGAGCCACTGGTGGAGCCTTCACTGTCAGAGGACTTGAGGAGGGGCTGCTCACTGCCTTCTGCTTTGGTGACACTGGTGTCTTTCAGGGAGGTGTACTCCCCTGCATCATCCTCATTAGGGACAGCTTCTGGCTTCTCTGTTGCTGGGCTGGGGCTGCGCTTCTCTTTGCTTTCATTCACAGATTCTGTGGATCATTGAAAGATCAAGAGGTATTAGTCAAAGATTAGCGATTAATATTCAAAATTAAAGTGTCTTTTAATTTCACTTTTTATACAAATAGCTAATTAAACAGAGCAGATTATATAAAATCCCATACACATTATCAATTAAAGAGAGATTAGGTTACTTATGAGAGAAGTAACACAGTCTTCTTCTTTTAAATGCCAAGTGGAATTCATAAGCAATAAAATGAAACTATTGCTTAAATGAATATACTTAGACATCTGCTAACAGAGAATTTTTGATACGACTACTCAGTTCAGTTGCCAGAAGAAAATATTGGCATTGTATATTTCTACAAACCACAAAAACATTACATTTGTGTTTCATGTGTCACATGAATGTTACTAAAATGATGTATATTAGCTGAATTTGTCACTGGGAGCTGGGGAGGATGGTGGATGATTTATTAGCTAGACCCCGGACAAGTTGCAGGCCACCGCTCAAGACCAACAGAACAACAAAATCTGTTGTTATTCAGCGTGTCACTGCTGTTTTCAGAGGCTTTTTGCCACCAAATGTGGGTGTTTTTAGGGTGCTTTCAAACCTGCCCTGTTTGTTCCCTCAGTGTGGTTCGTTTGGGCAGGTGTGAACACAGCAATCACACTCAGGTGTGCACCAAAACAACCGGACCGAGACCTTCTTGAAGAGGTGGTCTTGGTCCGGTTACAAACAAACTCTGGTGCGGTTCATTTGTGGTGAGAACGTTTTTCGACCTGGATCTGAACCAACTGCAGTCACATGACACATTGTTTGGGTTAAACATGAGCATGTTACAGTCCTGGAGGATTATTAATGTGCACCTCCTCCTGTACTGCCTTAATATGCACATTCAGCACATCCAATACATCAACACATTGTTTTCTAGTTGGAGTCGCGCCTCGTTTTCAAACTGTATGGTTTGACTAAAATGAACAATGACAGCAATATAGTCCACGATGAGCAGCGCTAAAATCAACCTGCGTAGTTGTCCCTCCATTGTGACATTAGAAAGTGTCACATTTATCTTGCAAGTGTACTCTTCTTCAACGTTTGCTTTACTTCCTGGATTTTTCCCACATGGAAATTCCGACCAATCAAGAGCAGCCTTCTTGCACAGGCATTTTATTTGGTCCACTGGTAAATGCTGCCGTGAGAACACGAACCAACTCTAGGCAATTATGGAACTTTGTAACAAAATTAGTCGCTGATTCGGACCAAAGCAAGACGACTAATTTTGGTTTGCAGAAATGTACAGATGTTTTTTGGCTATTGAGTTGGTCCTCTAACTTATGGCAGCTAATGTTAGCCAACTTTGAATGTAGTAGATATTGCTTATGTCACTGACATAACAGATTCTCTACTTGGTCTGTTACTGTAGTTTTATAATTTACCATCATCCTGTGATCAGCACACCGTATGAGACTGCTGTATATTAATAAAATGTTTGATGTTTACTTTTGTGATGTTTTTCATTTGAATCAAAGACCTAAGAATAGAGGGGGCTGTGTGTTATGTGGATTGTAAAACCCTTTGAGGCATATTTGTCATTTTGAGCAATGTAAATAAAATTGGTTGTACAAGACAAGCAATCAAAATGTAGTGCTGTCTGTAGAGAACGGACTACACATCTTGCCATCTTGTAAACAATGCAATTTATCTGTGACCTTCACAAATAGCAGCATTTCATTGTATTCATCTGTATGGAGACATTTTGTTTTCTTCCCACCGACAAAGCACTAACACATATTTAAAGACTGATATCTGTGCCACTTCATTTGCTAATTTGTACAAACATACTTGAGACTAGAGTGGCTCCAGTGCAACAGATCCTATCACTGCTCCTCTAATTCAAAACCCTTTTGGGATGTTTACAGCAATTATTTTGTGCCCAAGGCTTTTTAATCAAAAATCAATTGTCTCAAAGCCCTTGAACCGTTCATGAGAAGAATGAGAACCAAACCAAAGTACTAAGTGAGCACTAAAAAAACCATCAATCACTCGACACACGCAAAAATGCACCAAAACAAAACCTGACTTGCAATGTCAGACTTCCAGAATAGAAACTGATGGAACGGGTGGTTTCCATCAAACATCAAGGAGTTAGTCATTGTTTGGATTTGTGCCATGTGCTGACTTGACCGTTCCATTTCCTGTTTATACTCTCCTACTTCTTGGAGCAAAACCTGGGCCTAGATGGCATATGATAAAGAAACTATCTCTCTAATGAGATTTACAGAAGTGGGTGAGTCACTAAACGGTCACACTGGAGATCTTGACTCCTTCAGGAACCTCTGTCTGTCTGTGTGTATGTGTAAAGGTTCCTACGTGTCAATGACAAATTAAGGATTTATGTGCGTCATTCCAGATAACTAAACTGTTTATTTGTTCTGACGATGACTCACCTTCATGGGGCACACAGTAAACTGGCCCCTCGTCTCCGCTCTCGAAGGAAGAGAAGGACTCCTGGGACGACCAGGAGGAGGGGGAGGGCTGCTCGGCCACTGAGGGGGGCTCGATGAAGCTGCAGTTGAAGGTGTTCTCTGGGTCGTGGTGGGCTACTGAGAACAGAAAACAAACGCAGAAGCCAAAAGGTCAGCCAGAGGGTATTGTACCGTATTACAAGAACAACAGTCTGTTCTCACTCACTCTCACAACCACTGCTGAGAATGTAGAAAGTGTTGGTTTAAGTGAGTCTGCGGAAATTTTTTTTATTGGTTGTTGCGAAACAAATGAAGATATTTTTATGTATAAGCTGTTTTTAAATTTTGATGTCCAAAGCAACTTTTCCCCAGAGCTTTAGCCATGAAACAATAAACAAGAAGCACCGCTCTGACCATCATACGAGAGAGAAATACTCAATCAACCCAAGGCTACCAGCATTGTTTTTGGTGCATCTGCAGCTCCTTGTTGACCCAAACAACTAAATAATTCATTCATTTATGAATCTCTACAAGATGCTAAAGTTCAAATTCTCATTTTAAGTAAAAATAAAGTTGCATCTTCTTTTAAAGGGATGGATGAGCATTTTGGGAAATTCATGTTTCTCTCTGAGAGGGAGATTAGAAGATCAATATCTCATCTCATTTAATACAAAGCTAATAGAATGGTACAGGAATCAATGCTGGACCTAGCATATTCAATGCCCCAGGCCAGCTTCCTCCCACAGTAAGACAATACAGTATTTTTGTCTTATCCTTGTTAATGTAATGTGCCTCAGTTGGCTTTTACCTTTTCATTTTCTCTTACTCTAATCCTCCCCACATACACTCCACTCCACCATTTCCCTTTTGTCTGATCTTGTTTAATGTAGAGGAGACACATGGATCAGGGTTGTTTGTATGTGTGTGTGTGTGTGTGTGTGTGTGTGAGGGGGTGGATTTAAATGCTCCCCTCTTAATGTCACCCCAGGCAGCTGCCTGTGTCACCTAGGATCTGCCACTGATAGTAATGAGTGCTAAAACCTAGAAATGGAAAAGCATTATAGCACTTACAGTGTTCTCATTTTAAGTCAATGTTTTTTTTGAATGGAGTTTTTGCCTGAAGCAAGGTATGTGGCTAACACAAGCTGAAGAGATTATAATTTTGTTCTACAACATAAGATACGTCAGTAGATACCCAACTCATGAGTTTGAAGCTTTTATGCATCTTGAAAAAGGTGCTTGCTAACAAGTGGCTAAATGAGACTACAGAGTGTCATCACACCAAACACGCCTTTATAGCCTTGTTGTGGCGGGAATGTTAAAGCCCCATTTCCACAGAGCAATACCGTACAGTTCAGTTCAGTACACTTTTTTCCTGTTTCCATTGTGAAAAGTTGTGGATGGTACCAATGGAACTGTTCTATACTGTCCCCATATTGGTCCCCCCTCTGTTGGGGTACCTAGCACACAGATCTGGTACTAAAAGGTGGAGCTGTGAACACTGCAGTCTGATTGGTCAGTAGAGGACGGTCACTCTGCTCAGGGCTGAGTTGTGGCTGGTTTTAACGCTTAGAAGAATACAATTATAAAATGAAAGGATGTTTTGCTGCCTCTTGCAGCAGCTGTAGTTGGAGAAAAAATTATTAAATTTTCTGGGTGGACTGCCGGCAACTTTTAAGGTGGAACGTCAATTTGTAATGTTACCCAATGCAAGAGTTGATGACATGAATCCATCAACCCACCTTAAATTTCACTGTGACAACTTTGACCATTACTTTAGTTTTTATTGCCTCTCTTGGATGACATACACTTTTAGTAATGAGTGGATCTTCAAGCGTTTCAAAAAAATCTGTATTAGTTTCGACTGGATTATATCCCAATCCTCGTCCTGCAGCCTCGTTCTGTGGACGATAAACGAGGCACAGACTGATAAAGGAGGAAATACAGTGAGTGTCGCACGGAGCAGTCAGTGACAACAACCCTGCCCACATTTAAGGGTACTCTCTGTGGTGGAAACGCTAGGGTCTAGTTACCATGTCTGAAGGGTTACTATTGGTTCCAAAGGTACCATATCGAAAGTGTTAAGTGAAAACAGGGCTGAAGTCATACAACTGTGGTGTAGTTTGTTCATAGCCCTACATTAGATTTTCACTTTTGGCAATTGCATTCATGCTTCAAAATCATAAAAGTGGTGCTCATTTGTGAAGATTATCTTGCTGAACATAATATCTAAGTAACCTCTGCTTGCTACAGAGCATATATTCTTCAATAATGCAAACTACAGGGCTTGACGCTAACTTTTTCCCAAGGAGCACATGTGCTCCTAAGTTGAAAAAGTAAGGAGCGCACAAAGAACTTTAGGGGCACAATGTAAATTGATCAAATAATGTGTTTTCCATAATAAACGTGATGCAAATAGACATTTACAAGCAAAATTATTTAATGAATTTGTATACAAAATGTACA
>NC_065513.1:35820834-35866935 GCF_006386435.1 Epinephelus moara | reverse complement strand
TATTCATTGTGCCGACAGTGGCTTGGAAAACCGCCCATAACCGTGTCACACGGGGAAGAGGGAAGGCGGCTGGAGTTCCTCCAACATTTGCAGTTAGATTATCATATTTTTTTATTGACAAAAATATAGGCTGCTTCGGCTGATTTTTTTATGCGCACATGTGCCCCTAAATATTTTTTACAGTTCGCACACACCTATTTTTAGTCACAAATGTGAGTGAAACGCTCGCACTGTCGAGCCCTTAAACTACAATGGAAAAATCCCATTGGCCTCTTGTTGAGGGAACCAGGGCGATACTAACTTCCAGGGTGGCAAACAAAAGAGGGCAAACATCATCCCTGCACCACTGTAAAAGGACATGCTTACTTAGAATAAAGACTGGAAACAAGGAGAACCAGACAGTTTGTGAACAAAAATTTGTAATAACTGAGAATCTGTCAATACAGCAGCAATACATAGGGGAAAAAAGCCAATCTGATATACTAACAAAGTCTTGTTAAAATGTTGCAATGTCTTCTTGAGTATTTAGGTGTTGAGCAAAATGAGCCACAAGTGGGTTCTTTCGTCATCTTCCACAGAATCCTCTCCCTTAACGATATGTAGGTCAAGTCATGTTTCCCTCCCTCCTTCTCTTCCTTCCTCTGCTTCAGACACTGCAGCATTCTGCTGACCTTTCAATCTCAGGACAGCTGTGGTTTCTGAGGGATACTTGCGGCCGATCATCCCATCTGGCGTGACTTCTGGCTTAAACTGTACTGGGCGTTAACTTGACATGACCGACCACATCAGTTGCTCCTGTTTACATGCCCGATGACACATGGGTCCATCCAATTGTTTAGACCTTAGATAAACCCTTGAGTGGAAGAAATCCCCTTACTGTACCAGGACCCTGGCCAGGAATAAATCCTAGCTCCTTAGCTGTTGTTTGACTGTAACTAAAAAGATGGGCTACATTTAGTGATCTACGGCCGTTTTTTGCAGACTTGGTGACTTGTAGAAGAACTATCAGATAAAAAAACAGCATTTACTTTGTATTTAATTTGTAATATCAGGGTATGAGAAACCTTTTCCACACAGCTTTCACTGCAGCTCCCCTTGTTAGGGTTAGATGTGCTCATTTTCTTTTAAAATGCTACACAATATCAGACATCTAAAAACATTAAAATACATTTATGTCTGGCAGATGATCTGTTTAGTTTACAAGCTGCGGTGAGAGTAATCTCTAAACATGTCTGGTTTATTTTTCATCATAAGCCAGTCTGGTGTTTATCCTCTTGCTTCCTGTGTCCATCCGTCTGCCTCACGCCATGTGACTTTCTGTTGTGCCTTTCTTCTTTCAACTGCTTTCAACATTTTGTCGAACAACAATTAGATTTAGTCATGATTAAATCAATGTGTACACAGGCTGTTCTCATGCACTCTTTGTATGCATACCTACAAAAGGTGAGGCACCAGAACTCATTTATAACTCACGTAATTGTCAAGGCTACAATCATGTGACGAATGTGCTCATGGGAGGAAGTAGTGTGAAGAGCAAAAGTCCATATAAGGACACAGGTTGGGGTAGCGGATGGACTTTCCTCCAGAGACCAGTGTTTGTGTCCCACGTGAAACGGAGTGAACTTTAGTTATTTTAAGGTACGCTGTTGTGTTGTTATGTTACATTAAGTACATAACTTTACGTTTAGTACGTAACATGAAGATGCCAAACGATGTTCTTTTTCTTACCTAAACCTAGCTTACATAACATTACTTTCCTGGACCTAGTCTATGTAACTTTACATTAAGTATGTGACTTTATGTAAGTATGTAATAGTATGACGCGCAACCATGTTTCTTTTCCTAAACCCACCCTATGTAACTTGACTTTCCTAAACCTAACCTATGTAATTTTACGTGAGGTACGTGACGTTAGGTTTGGTGCGTAATATGACAACGCCCAACCATGTTTCTTATCCTAAACCCAGCTCACAGAACTTTACTTTCTAAGCCCTACCTACATAACTTTATGTTAAGTATTAGGGCGATTATAGCCATTAGAGAATAATCTGCAATCGGCCAACGCTGATGTTAACACTTATATTTTCATCACTAATAAAATGCAGGGAATATGGTGTTTTACTTAGAAATGATGTTCTTGTGTTACGTTTTGCACTATAACCTACCTCTGTTAAATTGGCAATAATAAGAAGAACTCTGGTACTGTGAACATACATGTGAATGTCTTAATTCATATAGACTTCACATGATTATTTTATTTCCCAGAGGTTTACTGCCTTTTTGCACATCATATTTTTGATTTATTTTGTGTTCAAATTGTTCATAAGCTGCTTGTTCCACACAATTTCTGATAATAAAAGTATTGGAAAATAGTAAAATGTTCTTCCTTCAATTTTTATCTTTGTAACGAGTGTTTGAACTATATATAAGCCATCAAAAGCAGGTATTTCGGGGGTTTTTAAATTGAAAAACGTAAAAATTTAATCGGCCAATATATCGGTTATCTGAAAATTCCATAATATCGGAATCGGCATCGGCCCCAAAAAATCCATATCGGTCGGGCCCTATTAAGTATGTAAGGTGACAATGCCCAACCATGTTTCTTTTTACTAAATCCAGCCTACATAACTTTACCTTCCTAGACCTTCCCTACGTAACTTTAAATTCTTAACATATGTAACTTTACGTTTAGTATGTAACGTGATGACGCCCTACTGTTTTTCTTTATACTTCATCTAACCTTCATAACTTTACTTTCCAAAACCTTTCGTACATAATTTTATGTTAAATATGTAACTTTATGTTAAATACATACTTTTAGTATGTAACTTGACACAACCTAACCATGTTTCTTTTCCTAAATCCAACTTCGGGAACTTTACTTTCCTAACCTAACCTACGTAACTTTATGTTGAGTATGTATTGTGACAACGTCCATGTTTCTTTTTACTAAATCCAACCTATGTAACTTTACTTTCGTAGACCTAACATACGTAACTATATGTTACGCATGTAACTTTGTGTTATATACACAAAGTGACAATGCCCGACCGTAATTCTTTTCCTGAACCTTACCAACATAACTTTACATTCCTAAACCTAACATAACTTTACGTTAACTATGTAACATGGCGATGCCCTCCTGTCTTTCTTTTTACTAAATTTAACCTACTTTACTTTCCAAAACCTAACATATGTAACTTGTTTGAATACGTTATGTTAAGTACGTACTTTCAGTATGTAATGTGACAATGCCTAACTACGTTTCTATTCCTAAACCCAACCTACTTAACTTTACTTTCCTAAACCTAACTTATGTAACTTAACATTAACTATGTAACCTTAAATTAAAAATGTAATGCAACAATGCCAAATCGTAATTCTTTTCCTAAACCAAACCTAAAAGAGTAAATAACTTAATGTTAAGTATGTAATGGAACAGTACCCAAGATTCTTTTCCTATACCTAACCTAACCGGTAGGGGTGCTAATTCATTAGATATCATGCGAGGTGATGTTTGTGCACTTTTGTAAAATATCATACAAACTGTATAAGGATATGTTGGTGTGCACCACAGAGAGTGTAAGGACCTGTTTGTACAAAGCAGTTTTCAAGGATCCTGATGGGTTTTTTTTACCTTCAGGCTGCTGAGTTTCTAACCCCTAACCCTAACCCTAGACACTATGGACACTTTATGGACACCACAGCAGTCTGCTGTTTTTGCACCTTATCCACTGGTCATTTTCATTCACTGCTGCTCATTATTATCCACTTCCTATTATTTTTATTATTATTATTATTAATATTGTTATTGTTATTTATCGCTGTCTCTTGTATTTTTTGTACTTATTTGCATGCCTAGTTATTTAAGTTTTTTAAGTTTAAATTTGAAATCTTTAATCTGACTTTCTCCTTGACTGCTGTGACACTGGAATTTCTCAATTATGGGATCAATAAAGGTGTATCTTATCTTATCTTATCTTATCTTATCTTTATCATTTTCCAAAGTATCGAAAAATCACTACCTCAAACGGAAGATTTGTTTTAAAGATTTGTTGACATGCTAAGAAATAACAGTAGGTTAAGGTTTATTGCTACAATGATCTAAAACCATTGGTCTTTATAATTAGTTTTCACTTATCTAAAACAAGACATCTAAACCTCTGACCCATAAGTCTGGGAGTCTCAGGGTGGATAATGTCAACACAGGTGCAACATGTCTACAGTAAGCAAGTATGCAAGTATGGATGTGTGTATACATAAGGATAAAAGACCAGATATAGCAAATGTTTCCATATGAATGCAGAGGGGACTTCCATTCAATGACATTCATTTATGTGATTATTTAAGGATATCCTGTTTATGAGAATAATGCCACCCTGCTCCCTTTATATGTGGAGTTATTGTTAGGGCTGCAAAAATGACTCTGAGGTCTTCCATGGCATTCTGGTTGGATGTGGTTGATTGATAATAATATACTGTGTACAGAACCCAGGAAAATATTTATCCAGAGGCGTGGATGATGAATAATATTTTGCCCAATTTCAATGAGAGGAATAAATAATAAATAAGACGGGGTATGTGCTCTGTCTTCACTTTGCTTGTGTGCAGGGTCTTTACTGTGCAGCAGCAGGCAGATAAGCAGAGACTCTGAGCTACTGAGGAATGCAGAGCAGCTAACCTATGCAAGGACTTCAGTTAAGTTAGTCAACAAGCTAACACATGGGCATTTTGCGACATAACTTGTACGCAGTGATGAACAACTGCTGCCCTTGAAAGCTGCTCCCTCCAGACTGCGGGTCTAGTGGGGCCAATTGTTCTGCAGACTGGACGCCACTGTGATCCCTCCCTACATGGAGGCCAACGCACAACAGGGCATTATTGACACATCCCAGCTGCAGAGCTCCACCACCACAGTTGCTCAGTGGGGGGATGCGTTAACAGACCTGAGGCAGGGGTAGTCTGAAGGCTAGGGAGCTGTAGGGAAAGAAGGTTGCTAGTTCAAGTGCCTGGTCCAGCTGTGGAAATCTGGGCATTGGACGGTGATATTACTTGCCAATAATAAGAAGAAACAATATGTTTCAGCCTGAAATAGCATGTGTCTGGGTTACAGGATGGCCTGTAGAGTCTAAAACAAATACAGTACACTGAGTGACATCTAACACAGTCGACGCTAAGCCTGTTAACCCATTCAATCCCAAATTTTTCCCAGACATAACGCTATCAAAATCATCCGTCACTGAAATTTTCATGGAAAAGTGGGTGAAAAATGTGTTTCATGGGATAATGTGTGCATCTGTGTTGCACTACCACTAGAACGGTCTATCACACTCTAGAGTGACTACTTTACATATCAAACACCCTTACACATATATCGATGCTTTGACAATGGCCTTTTACGTTCACATTTGATGTGCAAGGTATCCTTATGTGTCTGCTGTTGACGTTCCAGGATGCACTACCAATACCATGACATCAACAAAAGCACGTGGTTGGGTTTAGAAAATAACATCTTGGTTTGGCATTTGGGGAAGGGAACACTCGGCTCCTAGGTGAAAGTCCAGGATTTGTTGGACCCATCCACCACCCCTCCTACCCACCCTTTACAGACTTTCCTGCTCCTCATATTACGTTGTTAGCAGCAGCGTTTCAACCTGACCGCATCCAGCAGCTTATCATACAGCCCTGATAGGTGCCATCTGGCCATCCAGAGGTATGTCATAACAACGCCAAAGGTTACATCCAGCCGTGTTACATACTTCTGGGAAAGGTGGCGATCAAATCATTGACGAAGTCATAATCACTGATAAAATTGTTCCTGTCATGATGTGTTTGCACAAGTTCAGCATATGAATTCAACAGCCTGGCTGGCAAATGGCATGTCTCCCCCTCATAGTCTACATCTGACCCATGGCTTTCACAATCACTGAAGACACAACACATTCTCACTCCGACCTCGTCACATATTGACGTTTTGGTCATGGACCTTCCATACAACGTAAAAGGTACGCCGTGTAAAGTTCTGCCTGTTACATGCATTGTCCTCTTTCAAAATACATTTCTGCTTTCACAGGAAATTTAGCGTCGCACCACATCAGTACAGCACCGCAAATTGAGTTTTCTTTTCCTTCAACAACAAACACACATGGTTGAGTTTGAGGCAACAAAAACATATGGTTAGGTTTAGGAAAAAAGAACAGGGTTTGGGTTTAGAATCTTACAGGATGCTAGTACCGCTCTCTCGGATGAAAGTTGGTCTTGGTTTGATCATTTCCGCCTGATATGTGGCCGGGCGCTGTTAAACTATAACGGCAACCAGCCACGTATCATACCAGTGTTAAAAGACGCCTTTTTTCATTGGTTATGCTGCAAGTCACTGCCCAGGCGCCAGATTACAACGACTTTAGAGTGAGATCGGGCTTGAAGACAGCATCTTTTTGATTTTGAGGGACAACTGTCACGTTGTATGCATTGTATGCATCCAAAACTTCACTCAAAGTGAACCTAAAAAAAGGGTAGAAGGTTTTGTAGAAAAAGAACTATGTATGTGTAGAAGTACATCTACATTTGGTTGCACTGTGTTATCCCACTGGTCACTACTGTTGCTGTCAACATGTTCGCTAATTCTGTGACCCCACTGAACAAAGTTGAGTAATTGCAAATGCACATATGAATACTAGACACCTTAAAGATGTTGTTTTGTCTTCATTGAGACCCTTTATTATTTCATTACTTTATGTAAATTCATTGATACATGATTCAGTAACATTTTTAGAGTCTTATAACTGAAAACTTTTTTGCGGTCACTATTGCTAATGGTGGGATTTAATAGGTTAACCATCACTGATCACATGTATTTACAGATATTCCTGAAACCCTGCCCTTTTCCTGTTTGTTTCATCTTGATTAATGCAATCAAGAGTGACTTGAGGGTGTGAGAAAGTTTTCTTGAGGCAGCTCACAACTGCATCAATGTGAGTGTTGCTGCAAACACATTTGCAATCCAAGCCAACTTTCCCAGGATAAATAAAGATGAAAAAAAAGCAGGTGGCGCTGCTCTCAGCCCTCACCCGTGGGGAAGCGTTTGGACACAGAGGATGCGAGGAATGCCGGACAGACGTGAATCTGTTGGGCGTGGAGTAAATATGCTCAGAATGGAATGCCAAACTACAAGCAAACAGCTTAGAGGTGAATAGGTGACCCAGTGTTCATGTAGCTGCTTCTCTGAGGCTAACTATGCTAATAAATGTTGTCTTCCTTACCCACTCCCCCCTCATCCCCTGTTCCTTTTTCATTCTGTCTTGCCACATCTGTTGCCACTGACCCTGGTGTGGATAAATCACAGTTCTGACACGGGCTGGGGTAAATTTGACCACTTCCTGTTTCCAGCCCCATTGGGCCCCCTCAGGAATGCGTGTGTGCAGGACTGTGTAGCCCCAGTCAGAGTTTGAATTTCTAAATGCTGGCAGACCACGCTTCTGTGGGTAGCCCAACAGAAAGCAGAGTAGCAAACATTTGGATAGGACAAACCAGGAAGGACGAGAGACGCATATTAGTTGTGATAGATTTAACTGGGTATGTAAATTTGGTCTCATTTGTTGTCTGGAAATGTGGAAATCCTGACTGTAGAAGACTAAAAATGTATTTTTGTCTCTTTGCTTACAATGTAGACACATTTTACTGCCTTTAAATGAAGATCTGAAATCAAATTTGTGTTAAAAAAAGGCATTTGGCTACGACGATGTTGCCTTTTCATGGCTCTGTCACATTGCCTCACATGTTCAAGCTCTTCACAAACAAGCATATTAATGTCCCACACTGTGATGACAAAGCCAACTCTGTCCTCGTGCTGTATTTTGACCGAGGCATAATAAAGACAGATCCGAGCTGATTAGAGAATCAGCTGGATAACTGAGAAGGCACATGCTGCTCAGACACGGAAAAGAAATCAGGTCATCAGCTCCTTCCACAGCACACTGACTCCATTAGAGCCCTTTTAAAGAATCAAATTACAGTGTTTTGTAACGATGCTTAAGCTGAGGCAAAGTCGAGAAACTGCTGTGCAACACTTTGAGTACCGTATATATATTTTTCAATCAATCATTCATCTGATCTATAAATGTCAAAAAAATGAGAAAGATTCCCCTCACAAGTGCCCGCAGCCCACTCCTCCCATGGCTTGTTCTGTCAGACCAACGGTCAAAAGATTCACAATGACAAATGGGCGACAGCAGCAGATATGACAAGTCGGAGCCCGGGAACAGTTGGCTTTTATTTCTCAATAAATGACTTTTAACGATAAATTGACGCTGACAATTGTTGTACATTAACTTTCTGTCAGTGGACTAATTCATTAATTGACTAATTGCTTTAGCTCTACTGCAAATGTCATCCTGATATTCTGTCAAAGCTGTTGGCTAAACATTATTAATCTACTTCAAAATAGTACATAAAAACCTTTGCATAATTAATACAAATATGCTCCTATGTAGACAGTGAGAAGAATATGTCTATGTCTTGCAAATATTAGAAATTCCATATAAGCGCTTATAAAGTGCAGAAAAATGTTGTTATTCTGGTATGCAGTACCTACATGACAATACATTTAGCCTGTATCTGCATAGAGTCACATTGAGGCTGCAAATAGGGATTATTATCTATTGAATATTTCCTTAATTAATTGATTAGTTGAAATGTCAGTGTTTCCCAAAGCCTGAGATGATGTTCTCAAATGTTATTTGTCCACAACCCAAAGATTTCCAATTTACTGTCATAAAGGAGTACAGAAACCAAAATATTCGCATTTATGATGCTAAAATCTATGGAAGCCAAGGAATGACCACGCTTCCAAATATTTTTCAGTGCCATTACTTCGGGATCATGAGTTAATTTTTTCGTTATCTTGAGAAAACAAGCTTTATTTTGTGAGAGCAAAGCTGAATAAAGGGGGTGAAAGTAGTGAATGTTAAAAGTTATGATTGTCACAGCCCTAATGCAGCCACCTACTGTATAGACCCTTTTGCTGTTAGTAAACAGTATGACATTTTTTGGTGGGCGGGGCTTAGCTGGAGGTAAAACTATTCCCCAAAGACATTAACTAACATTAGCTCTTAAGTTCTGTTGGCTAGTTTTCAACAATGGAGGAAGATGATGCGAGTGGTGCGTTCATAAATACTCATTCTGAGTGGCAGAACGCACTCTAGGCACTCTGTCTGGGGAGACGGAGCAGTAGAGTGCTGAGCGGAGTGAATGTGTCATTAACTTAACTGTATGTTAATTCATATAGAAATATAACGCTCAGTTTCTTTGACCAACAGGGCTCTCATTTTAGTGTAGAGCGTCAGACTGAATTTACGAATGCACCATGTCAGGTCACTCACTCTCTGGACCGCAAGTGTCACTTGAAAAAGTAAAAACTGACCAACGGGTCCAGACTGGCCGACCTGTATGCTCTCACACAGTGGATGGATGATGTCACAGGAAGCTTTGTGGTTGATTACAATGCCAGTCTTACAAAGGAGGACGAGACTTGAACAGTTTCCTCCAGTTTGTTTTGCTATCGAAGTTACGTTAGCTAATGTGCTAAAAAGTTAACGATACAGAGAAATCCAATATTCCTCTTAATACCTCCCCAGTTTCTGATGAGGTGGACATGATAACCCTTAATACACATAACGTTATTCATCCCTGCAACAGGAAATACTTTTTCCCTAACCTGATATGAAGTGTGCGCTGCACGTGAGCATTTTTTTCATCTTATCGCATTTAACAGTAGCTGTCTTTGTTTTTGTTGACAGGCAGTGGCGGCTGGTATGCAATGAAATTTAAGTTTTGAGCCATGACTCCTTCTATTCTGGCTCCCAATCACACAAAAAAAATGACATTTTAAGACTCCTATGTAGCCCACAGCCCTGTGGGGGCAAGTCGTGTTTTGTCTCCAGCTACTTAAATGAAGTCATTGTGACATCAGGCCTAAAAGGGTCTATAATAACTCATTCTTTATGATCCTACCCCGTGCCAAGCGTGAACAGGTGTGTCATTGGAGCCTGGCCACTGTTGTGTGCACAGAACCTCTGTGAGGACACCATGTCACTACTTCATTACCTTTACCATCTGATGCAATTAATAACATCAATATTAGGCACTCCTTGATTTGACATTTTTCCCGATCTCTCGAAAACATTAGAAGTAGCCTAATAAGAGGAGACAACCTTTTTGTAATTATTGTAACTATCTCATTAGATAACAAAGCTAATTTTCTCAAAATAAAAAAAATAAAGCAAGTCTTTTTTTTGTGATATAAGCCTAGATTAATTACCTAGTTTTCTTGAGATAACAAAATAATTAACTCGTGAACTTGAGATAACTGCATTAAATAAATATCCAGAGGCATGGCTGTTCTTGGTTTTGTAGAAACCAGAGAATTTAACACACCTGATTCTGACCTGTGATGCTGTGAACCTTTACTCATTTATTTATTTCTATTTTTTCTTTGTTTGGTTTGGTCATATTGTTTGATTCTTTGACATATGCAAATATGTATATGTATATTTTTTTCTCATAGTGCGGACAATGTGTTCTGTGTTAGTTAGGGAAAATGTTGGAAAAGAGGATGTATATGAAGAGATGTGTATCTTCCATTGCCCTTATTTTGTATTGTTATCATCTAAAAAAATAAATTAAAAAACAACCTCAAAAGCCGATTATTTGAAAATAAAATTAGTTGGTCAGCTCTATGTCATAATAATGAATAATCATTTGTATAGTGATACAGTATGACTAATGGGGGCAAGATGACTATCTGCTTATACAAACACTTGAATCTCAAAGGAAATGCAGATAACTTAAGTGTGTATTTTTGGACCCTGAACAAAACCAGCCTTTTTAAACTGTGTGTGGCTGGGTTTAAAAGACCATCATATCGCCTCTGTCTGCTGTAAAAAGAAAGACTGGGGTCACAGACAGATCTGTCACAGACCACGAGACCTCCGCATGGAGCAACAGAGCCACAGCGTCCACCCAAACAGTGCGGCCTTTGATAGCACGTCACTCACCACCACCCGGGGCCCCCCGACAACCACTGGCCTTCTTTTAATAACACAGCCTCCTCCTCAGCCCAAGAAAAATTTTCTTGGGGAAGAAGACGATGGAAACGAGTAAAGAAAAATGGGAAGAAAAAAAAAAAGCCCCAGTTTAGGGTTGTAATAATATGAACACATGGCATTTGAGGGTGCCAAGAATAATAAGGGGCTCTAAAACCAGTGCATTCCTTTCAAATGAAACCCCATACTCGCCTGGCAGCCACCATACACTTTTCAACCCTATTCATCATCTAAGAGGAAGACTAAGGTAGCACTGAGGGAACGAGCTCACTCTGACTGCAAGTCACTGCTGTCACCAGTAGAGTTTCCATCTGAATGTAGTGCAAATTTTAACCAAATTTTGAAAAACTCAGCCAAATAAAATGCAAATGTATGTGTTTTTTTTTTCATCCACTGCTGTTACGAGAATATTCGGGAGCAGTTGACTGAGATAAGCAGCAGGGCGTGCTATTCCTCAGAATCCTGCAGAAGAAGAGGTCACAAAGATTTAGCCCCCTCAGTTCAGTTTGGTACACTTTCTCTCCGTTTCCACTGTGAAAAGTTGTGGATGGTACCAATGAAACTGTTCCCTGCTGTCCCCATGTTTGGTCCCCCCTCTGTTGGGGTACCTAGCACACAGATCTGGTACTAAAAGGTGGAGCTGTGAACACTGCAGTCTGATTGGTCAGTAGAGGACAGTCACTCTGCTCAGGGTTGAGTTGGGGCTGGTTTTGAGGCTCATGTAAGTGCTGTTTATACTGTGGAGAGTTTTATTAGTAAACTATAACTATAAAATTAGAGGATGTTGTGCTGCCTCTTGCAGCAGCTGGAGTCGAAAAAAAACAAACAACGAAATTCACTGGGCCGACTGCCGGCAACATTTAAGGTGGAGCGTTAACGCGTAATGTTACTCAATGCATGAGTTGACGACATGAATCCATCAGCACACCTTAAATTTCACTGTGACCCATCAGCACACCTTAAATTTCACTGTGACAACTTTGACCATTAATTTAGTTTTTATATGACATACTCTTTTAGTAATGTGTTGACCTTTTAGCGCTTAAAAATATACTTTTTTTTTTTTTTTTTTAAGATTTTTTTTTGGGCATTTTTTGCCTTCACTGGACAGGACAGCTAAGTGTGAAAGGGGGAGAGAGAGGGGGGATGACATGCAGCAAAGGGCCACAGGCTGGACTCGAACCCGGGCCGCTGCGGCAACAGCCCTACACATGGGGCGCCCGCTCCACCACCAAGCCACTGACGCCCCAAAATATACTAATTTTGACCAGATTATGTGAACTACATATATTCCAATCCACACTTTGAGGAATAAAAAGCATCACTGAGCGTCGTTCCTGTGGGCTCCAGCAACACTAAACCCCTGAGCTTGCCTGAGAAGGACTAAATGCACAAACCCGCTATTTTTAAATATCCCATTGACACAGACTCTCAGTGCAGCCTGTTTAACTTTGTTCGGAAAATGTCGGCGTGCAGCCTCGTTCTGTGGACGATAAACGAGGTGCAGACTGATAAAGGAGGCTGGATGGAGCAGTGAGTGACAACAACCCCGCCCACATTTAAGAGTACTGTTTGTGGTGGAAAAGCCAGGGTCTAGGTACCATGTCTGAAGGGTTACTTTTGGTTTCAAAGGTACATACCGAAAGAAATGGGGCTAAAGACATAGCATAATTAATAGAGCGCCAGTCAAATGAAGGAAATATTGAATGTATAATAACCATGCCCCCCGGGAATAGTGCCATGCTTGGAAGCCAATTCAACATAGTAGCTAACCTGTGGAATTACAACTTCTGGGCCAGTCACCTGATCAAAAATAAAACATACTTTTTTTCATTATACTTATAGTGTGAAAGAAACGTCTGTAAATCAGTGGATACATTTTATTTAACAACACAACCCAGGTGAAATGATTTGTTTCACTATCGGAATTGGATCACTTCAGTCCGATGACAGTTCGAAAGTCTACAAGAGCTGCACGATGAAATCATTTTGTCTCCATTCAAGTTAGCAGAGGGCCGAACCGGAGATTAGGTGCTCAGTCTGCGGAAGTCTCAAGCACGCCTGCTTTTTGGGCCTTACAATGCGGACGTAGAGCACATATTTAACACACCAAAGTCAAACTGGTTTCATGCACATCTGTGCAACTTTCATAGGGATGAATGGGGCCTGCCTCCAACGCTGTATCCAGTTCTCTTTATACATCCATAATAATAATGGAGAGCACACTGGACAATGGAGATAAAGTTTTTAACAATTACAGCCAGATGCTCTTAGAAGAGTTCTGGTCACAGCTCTGTGTGAAGACATAAGTGTCTGTTAAGTCATCCGGAAACTATGAGGAGATGATGATATGTCATGAGTGTATGTTATCAATTTTTTGCTGAATCTGTTTCCATTGCACTTAGTTACATATATTGATACACCAACTTTTCTGACTCCCCACTGCATAAAAACTTTATTTGCAAAATGTAGAAACATTTTTTGGTGTTTCCACTCTTTTAAATATGCAGACTGAGAATGTGCACGAAAAAAGTGGATGGAAATGCACCTATTGTCCCTGCAGTGTTACACCAAAGACATTTTTCATATCAATTTTCATATCATCTGACACCTCCATGTCAAAATCTAAACATCATTACATTTGTGTCTTGTGCATTTACTCGTAATGAAGCTCCGGGTGATGCGACTTCAGCAGACTGTGTTGTACAAGCAGCAGCAGAGAGGATGATTACATAAAACACAGCAGCCTCTGGCAGCACTGCGGTGGGATATGAGAAAGAGTTTTGGGGCTTACCGACTACTTTGGGCAGTTTCTGTCGCCTCAGTGGAATACGGGGAAGTTTAGTGCTGATTCGGCTGAATCGTCCACACAGGATCCGCTTGGCTTTTTTGCTGTTGGTAGAGTTGTCTTGGTTAGGATTGAAAAGGGATGACGCCATGGAAATCCAAATGAATCATTCAAAAGAGGCATATTAAAGCTGGCCCTGTGCCTCTTTTGAGGGCTCGGAGGCCGCTCACATTGCTGCTCACACTCTAATGTCAATATATAAAAGTACTTAAAATACAATTTATATACATTTATTCATTTAACAACCTGGTACCTGTGAGAGAGCGTAGAAGGAAAATATTCCCCTCTATTTTCATAACCAGGGCAACCCTCCTACTAGGAACCCGAGCCCCCTTCCCACAAGTCATGAACCACAGGGGTGAAGACACCTATCTGTCACTCACTTGTGGTCGTCTTTGTGTCGACACAGGCAGCAGCAGCACAGCAGCGAGAGCAGGACGATCAGTAAAAAGGAGACCAGGGTTCCAGCCGCGATCACACCCATCCGCTGGTTGGGCTCTGAAAGATGAGATGCAGGGAATTCTGGGTGTGCCACATTGGTGCAGCAGAACTCTGAATGCCAGTTTCAACAAATCTCTCGCTCTGTCATCACTAACGCTAAAGACCTTGGCATATAGCAAATTATTATGATTTACTGCCCAAGTGAACACAAGCGACTCGAGCAGAGGGTTCAGCTAACTGTGTATAATCTTTATCAACGTGATAGTTGGCTTTGATAACAAAGATATAGCATCGCGTTGTGTTGGCGATTGATTTTCAATAGCTGCATGACATAAAGCATCTCTGAGGAATATTGCAACAGTTAGGAAATTCACTATTAATCTTATCTCCCTCAAGACCACTTTCATTGCCTATTTCCTGCAAGCCCTCACCCCCTCTTTACTGCACGCCCCTCGCCGTAACTCATCGATGATTTATTAGCACCCCTCCCTCTTCAAGTTGGACACACCCCAAAGATAGTAAGTGCTGTGTTGCATAAGCACGGACGGCATTTGGCGCTCGCAAGGACGGATGACACCAGAAGAGAGGCAAACCATCAGTTAAGGGCTAAGTAGCGGCGGCCCTCGGGTCTTTACACTGTCACATAAGGCTGAGATGGATTGTTGGGCAGTCTGGGCGTGGCGTGTTGTCATTGCTCTGCACTCGCAGCTGGATAAAGAATGGAAAACGGTTTGGGTGGGGGGTAAGTTAAAAGGTCTTGTGATATCATCACCGATGCCAAAATGCCACCTTTGTGTCCCTAACTACAATATTCTCCTCGCCGGCCTCTAATGATCTCCTCTTTCCAAACAGTTTCCCTCTGCTCTCTGTCTCCCTTCCAAGTTCTCTTTTTCTCTCATATTTTCCCCATCCCCCTCTGTATTTCTTCTTCCTTCCTCTTCCTCTCTCTCTCTCTCTGGCTGGACAGGAAGAGAGCCAAAAAACACAGCCATAAAAAGGACACCGGTCTGGGTCTGGAAACGCTATCAAGGCCTTGCTACGTTAACTCTCCCACTACACACACTGACCTGAATAAATGTGTTTGTTGGTACTCAGAGCATACAGCCAACTGTTAGACATTTAATACACAGGCAGCACTAGTGGCATCTGGCTCTTTGGACAAACACTTCACAGGGTTATAATTCTTTCGTTATGTGTAGTACAAGTAAGAAATAGCTGTTTTACGCCTCTGAAAAGGTACATTATCGAGAAAAACACTCCTGACTACTGCTGTTCACAGAGAAGCCTTTAAAAACATCACAACCACAAAAGCATGTGGTTAAAAAGAGAGATGTTCTTACGGAGATAGCAAGCGCCAGACACAGGATCGCAGTTCTTGTCGTTGCAGGAGCAGGTTTGGTTGCAGTTCACTCCGTACTGGCCAGGTTGACAGGTCATATTGCAGCTTGAGTGCAGACAAAAACAACATCTGTTTAATGTTCATTCCAAGTGACAGATGCAGAAAATAGGACACAGAAAAAGAGAGAAGCCATAAATGGGATCAGTTTTTTAGTTCCAGGCGAAATCTTTCCTGTGATGGAAGTTTGTAGGAATTTAACTTTTTTATTTTATTTTAAGAGTGTTCTTTATCATTTTCTATTTAAAAAAAAACTGCCTCAAAACACTCGCTCATTCAATTCCCAAGATATACAAGTGTTTGACAAAAGTAATATGAAAGCCATCAGCCCTTCGCACTGGGTGTTGTAAAGCATAAACAGGAGATTCTTGGGGTGTGAGGTGTCTTGTGACTTACTAGGTGCCATAAAATCCCGGGTCACACAGGCACTCTCCGGTGACAACATGACAGATGCCGTTAAAACAGTGACTGCAGTTGTTCTCACAGTTCTCGCCGTATGTGCCGTTGGGGCAGCGCACCTCGCACCTATTACACACAAAAGGAATGTTCTGATTACAGTCATTGTCAAGCTCAGCAGCGTACAGGTCACAGACATTATCACTGCATGGACACTGGGACTACAATAGCTACTAGTTAAAGGCACTGCCATTATGTTTTTAACTTTGAAAATGATAAAAGCTCGACAGGTAAAAAGGTCTGACTGCAAAACAAATTTTATGTTGTTTTTCTTTGACACTTTTATAACTGTACTGCGTGCTGTGGCGGATCTTCCTATAGGCGACATAGGCGGCCACCTAAGGGGGAAACCCAAAGGGAGGAGAGTAATAGAATAAGAGGAAATGAAAAGGCAAAGGACCAGGGCCATCCGAGGCACAGTAAAAATAAAAGTTTTTACTGTGCCAGTCAGTGTGCAGTGGGAATGTTTTAGTCCCCAGATTGTGCTGCAGAGTGAGCACTCCTACCGAGCGCCGAATGTGTTAGGTTCGGCACTGACCGCATGTGTTTTCTTACCTGTCCCCAATCCAGCCAGGGTTACAGTGGGAGCACTTGCCATGAATGGGGTCACAGTGGTGACCGTCTTTACAGGTGGGACACACTTCCTGGCAGTTTTCGCCAAAGAAGCCTTTCGAGCAGAGCTGGTCACAGCGCGTCCCGTTCCAGCCTCTGTCACAGGTGATGCAGCGTCCCTCTGTCACCTTACAGGGCTGCTGGCCCTTGCAGTGCCCACACCTGTCAGCCAAGGAAAACAGAAAAAAGCTTGTTATTTATCTTGTTTGTATAAAAATTCTTCCATGTCATCCAGGGTTCCTGCAAACCCTTAAAAAGTCTTAAAATGCACTGAATAATTATTCCAAAAATAAGACCTCAAATGGTATCAAAATGTCTCATATCAATCTTTCTGAAGTCACAAAAATGCCAAGCCAGGGTAAATAAGATTTTTTTTTTTTTCTGAATTTATCTTCAAATAATTGGTAACATCTAATTTTTAAAAAATATTTTAGTTTTTTTTTCTGCTGTTGCATTGTAAAAAATTTAAAATAATTGGTTACATCAATTTTTAAAAAAATATTTGTTTTTTTTTCTGACGTTGGGTTGTAAAATCGTCAAATAATTGGTAACATCTTATTTTTTTAAAAATATTTTAGTTTTTTTCTGCTGTTGCTTTGTAAAAAAAATCAAATAATTGGTAAAATATTTCAGTGTTTTTTTTCTGAAAATCTCCAAATATTTGGTAACATCTATTTTTTTTTAAAATATTTTAGTGTTTTGTTTTTTTTCTGATGTTGCATTGTAAAATCTTAAAATAATTGGTAACATCTAATCTTTAAAAAATATTTGACTAATTGCATCTCACAATAATAACAATCCCAGATCAGGATGGTGAAACCAACAACATGCATATTTTGTCTCTTGCCAGAATGCTCAGAGCAGAGGATCCACTGTCTGCTAACTAGCTGTCACTTTAATCTGAACAATACAGGGTAGTGCAAATGTAACAAAACCTTGCTATTTCATCAAGATTGTGTGGCACATCTGAAACCAGTACAAGGCAATGCATATGACACTTGGTGTACTTTATGCAAAAAGTTTTTCATACTCAGCACAATGGGAATCAAAGCAGTGGAATGTCACATGCAGAGTAAGAATAGTAAAATTGCCAAGAACTTTCATAATGAAATGTCAGTTATTTCCAAGCTCTGTTCTAATTACTCTGCCACAACACAAAAAAGTCATGTTTTATGTTACTTTAAACATTTGGGCAAATTGCACGTAACCTTAAGTAACTGATGCTGGTTCATGTTTTTTGTCTGCAATTTTGGTGTTAAATTTCATTACAAGTGGCATTAAAAAGTCTTAAATCTAACTTTCCTTAACCTGGAAGAAGCCTGATCTCATCTAAATCTAACAAAACTGTTTAAGGATCTGGATTTGTCTGCTTTAAGTTGTTGCTTCCATGGTCATTTAAGGAGATAAACACTGAACTCTGTGTTCTTTTTAGTTTATAGCAACTGTGTTGTGAGACTGTCACAGTCCATGGAAGGTAAACCACTTAACCTGAATTGCTTTTACATGTTGGCTGATGATTACGGAATAATGCGAAGACCAACTCCCAAATCTCACTTTATTATTGCTCCATTAGGCAACACGGTCAGATATTTTAAGGGTTATCAGCTGCAGCATATGTCAAAGCTTATTTCCTATTAAAACCACAAAACCGCACCATAATATAGATCAGACAAGGGAACTGAACATTAGGCATCTGTTAAACTGCATGTTTCCTTTGTTTTTTATATGGTTCATCTGCTCTCTGCCAAGATTTTTTCCCCACCTGTTCCTGCAGTTTTGACCGTAGAACCCGGCAGGACATGGTTCCCTGCAGAACTTCCCACGGTACCCTGGGGTGCAAGTACATGAGCCGTCGGCCTGGTTGCACTTGCCGTGGATGCACTGGCAGTACCGTTCACACCGTGGGCCCCACAGCCTCTCCCGGCACTGGCAGCGCCCCGTGAACTGGTCGCATGGTGAATTGTTACAGTTACACTGGATTGCACAGTTCCTCCCCGTCCAACCTGGATTGCACATGCATCGTCCTGTCATCGCATCGCAGACAGAGTTGATGCTGCAGTAGCAGTTGTTGTTGCACTGGGGACCCCAGACGCCAGGGTGGCATGTGCATTTGCCAGTGTCTTGGTCACACTTGCCCTTTTGGCATAAGCAAGCGTTCTCGCAGTTAGGTCCCCAACGGTTGTGGTTGCAGGTACACTGGCCGGTCAAGTCGTCGCACTGGCCGTTGGGGTAACAGTTACATTTCCCCTTGCAGTCAGGGCCCCAGAACTGGGCAGGGCACTCTGTTAAAAGACAGTGCAGTGATCAGGACATGGGAAGATTTCTTCTGAATTGTCAAACAAGAGTAAGAGTCTACAGCCATGCCAGTCGCTCTGTGAGGCTGATCTTAAGCACAGCAGTGCTTTGAGCTAAATGCCATCATGATAACGACACTCAATAGGAGGCTGCCCATTGTTCAGACGGCCCATCAATCTGAAGCCCCAGTAGTCTGAGAAGTGTCCCATTGGACCGAAAGCTCATTTGTATGACAGCCAGTTATCCTGTTTCTCCGCTGGCACTTTCCAAAACATAAGCACATGGCTGATTATTGTGCAAAATGATGTTACCGGAACTTCTCCACTAAGGTGATGACATGACCCACCATACTTGACTTCTGATTCACTAGTACTTGTTGCCTTCATTGGTTGGGTTGGTTAGGTCTAGGCATGAGGGACTGGTTAGGTTAGGGTAAGAATATCAGGGTAAGCCGATCAGAGACAGAGTAAGGCGGGTCATATCTCCGCCATTGTACAAAGGTCCGATGACTAACTGGCCATGTGCTTCTGTTTGAGAGTGTGTGGCCTATTTTCTGTGAAAGCTGAGCAATGGGCGTTTGTTTTGGAATAATAAGCTGTCGTACAAATGGGCTTTCTGTCCAGTGAGTACAGATGAAGCTGATGGTATGTTGGGTTTAATGTTGATTTGTCTATGTACTATGTTGTATGATGTATTTCTATGGCCGCAGCATGGGTGTAGGGCCCAAGACAAATTTTCCACTCTGTGGAACGATAAAGTTAATCTCGATCTTGATCTTGATTGATAGGAACGTTTTCTGAACAGAGGCTTCGCAATTATGGACCGTCAGAACAATGGCACTGCACTCGTCAATGCTAACATGCTGTATTTTTGAAGGTCGCCTTCTTTGTTTCCTATGGTCACCATCTTTGTTTAGAGTGTTAGCTAATGTATCAGAGGGCTAAGGCTGATGGGAGTGTGATTGGGTATTTGCTCATAAACACAGGTATTTGGCAAGTTAAGTTTCTGGCCTGATACTTGCACAAGACGAAAAAGGATCACTAAAGTTTCTACAGTTTATCTTGAGGGGAATATGAACGTGTATTCCACATATTATGGCAATCCATTCAATAGCTGTCACATTTCAGTCAAAACCACAAATGTCAACCTGCCAGAAGGGCTGGAGGAAAAGTCACAGGGACACCAAAGTATTCAAGACTCTGGGCTTCATGGATATGGCTGTAATATGTCATTGCAATCCAATGGTTGTTGAGATATTTCAGTCTAGACCAGCTGACAGATCAGCATCGACATCCCCAGAGCTGCTAGCATGGCTAAAAACACCATGTGCAGTAATTTCCCCTCATGCAACAATTTCAGATTTTTAATGAGAGCTAAAAACTGTGTTCAAATGTTGAAATATGTTCTAATGATTTGACCTTTGAAAGACCAGAGACAAAAGACAAAAGGTAGAAATGCAGATACAAGGTAAGAAATCCCTTACTAGTGTCACAGCTAGCTCCAAAGTATCCATGGCGACAGCGACATTCATTCGGCCTGACACACACCTCATTTTCCTTGCAGGTGAAGTTGCCTTCGCAGAGAGCTTGGGGGTGAACAAGAACAGGCCGTATTATTCATGCGGCTTGCACAATGAGCGATACGACACGTGCTGATAAATGACCTCTGTATGGTACATACGTGTCAGGCATTCATCCCCTAGCTGCCCCCATCCGCTGCAGCACACGAATCCTGATGATCTGGAAAAGAAGTTACGAGACTGAGAGTGAGAGGGGAATGATGAAGAACCTGGCTGTAATACAATGAACCAAACACATATCAAAGTGGCAGCGTACACACCCAACTCATGCCTCTTTGATCTCACAGGTTTTTATTGATGTGGCTGATGCCAAATTCTGCAAATGTATGCGAGGCATTGTACATGACGCATGTGCTTCAAACATGTTTGTATAATTATCTGAATGTGGGTCATTCCCAGCTGTATATGGAACAAAATAAATCCCTTTACCGCTGAATCTATGTAGTTTATCTTTCTCTAAGTTTCCTCAGCTGTTGGGGAAATGTGAATATTCAGAGACAATATTTTGCAGCCAAGTTTTAGGCCAGGCCTGTCAGGAAAAGGACGGATGCGTCTCCTCTTCCTCCTACGCCTGTGACCTCTGTGGGGCCCCTGCAACACGTCAGCTTAAGTGTTTGAAGATGGCAGTTTGCTTTCAGTCAATGAGCAGGGAGCAACAGTGTTTTTTTATGCTGCCAAAACAGGCGCGTGGTAGAGATCACAGGTCTGAGCTCTGAATGCTTTCACTTGTTATGGGAGGAAGATGATTTTAAAATGAGCCTTTAACCATTTTAGGTACATAAGGCGGCACTGGATTCAACTGTGGTGCGTCAACTTTGACAAACTCCGGTCAACATGTATGCAGTTGACCCTTGTTGACCTTTAACACGCAGCCAATCCATGTCAGCACCAGGAAGAGAGATTGCATTCACTGTTGTGCAGAATTAATTAGATGTTAAGAAGCGACGCTGTGTTCCTGTTTGCCTTTCATTATTACATAAAGAATGTATCAGCTACCTTTGCCAAGAAATTCAATAGCTGCTCTCTAACTGATTCAAAAAGCCATTTTTCTGCATCGGCGCTGAAAGCATCGCATTCAAGTCGCAAAAACTAAGAACATAATGGGCATAATGGGAAAAACAAGTGAGTGGTGAGTGGGGACTTCACTGCAGTGAATGCTGAATACTGGGAGGGGGGCAAAATGTCAAACTTGTCGAGAAATGAAGGCCAGTACTATATATATCAAACTGAAAACTTCACCAAGCACTAAAATGGGAAGCAGTTCTCTAGTAAATGGCTATTTGTTGGCCAGTGAAGCGTCTATGAGATGACAGCACAACTTCAACTTCTGAAGAGAAGCTCTTAATTACTTTACGTTTTACTCTGACTGCATGAAAAGATTCAGTGTCGGGCTTTTCAGACGAGCTATTTTCAGCTTTGCTCCCAAAACTTAGACTGCTCATGTTACAGGGTGCAGTAGATACAAAGCACATGATTTCTTATCACACATCTGTCATGGCGAGGCAGTCATTATGATACAGAACAGGGGGCTCTCTTTGCTCTCAATCAAATGCTCCCCCTCCATCGACAAATCTTAAAACGTACATGTTTTCAATGGCCTTTGGTTGTTTGTTATTCTGAACTTGATTTGATTCAACTTATGTTAAAGTCTTTATTACGTTATATTTGTCACATAGCCCACGTGAAGTCTGAGTAAAGTGTCAATCGTTTGTGTTGCCCTGCATGTGTAGTTTATATGGACAGTAGTAGTTTCCAGTAGCTGTACTATGATCGATTATATGATATAATGGGAAATGAGTTTTCACATATATATTTCACAATATATTCTGGGGTGGGGTCGGGGGGCAGATCTAATCCCCTCCAATGTTGACTGCATGGCTACGGCCTTGTTCTATGCCTGTGTCTGTGTATTTAGGNATGGGAAATGAGTTTTCACATATCATATATTTCACAATATATTCTGGGGTGGGGTCGGGGGGCAGATCTAGTCCCCTCCAATGTTGACTGCATGGCTACGGCCTTGTTCTATGCCTGTGTCTGTGTATTTAGGAGAATGAGCCCTGGACTGCTTTCGCTGTTTCTTGCCTACCACAATTCATAGACACCAGTCCAACAAGCTTGGATGCTGCAGTCAGCAATTGTGGACTTGGATGTTTTTCTTTTTCACTCGACATCCACAGACTCAGCTGTAATCCTAGAAATTTTTTTTTTTTTTTTTTCTTTGATGATTTTTGGATACCGTAATAGGACGGCAGAAGAGATACCTGCACACTAATGCAACTGGGCTGGACAGCCACAAAAAAAGGTTCACAGGGAGAGATCAATGCCAAAAAATGTCATTCAGAACATCCAACATTTCAGTCGTTGACTATCATCAGTGCTACTGACATGAGAGTTTCACAGAACAGATACAGACACAGACAGGTGTGATGAATCAGTCAGCTGGTACCACTGATTAGATGAGATCAACTCTGAGGAGTAGAGGCCTGACTCCCAAATCACAATGATCTGTCCTATGAGTGTTATACAAATCACAACAGCCTCAAATAACAATGTATGAAAGCAGAACATAATATACAAATGTACAAAAAACACAACTATATAATAATAAATAATTAGAATAAATAAAAACTAATCAATAAATCTTTATTTCTGTGTATATTTGTGTTTTTTGTAAATCCCTATATGTGTACAAAACACAACTACACACAGAAAGAAAGAGAAAAATTAAACTAAAATTTAAAAATAAGATATAAAATAAGATAAAAACTAAAAATGAAAATAAAATTATATATACATACATATATATATATATATATTTCTCTCTTTCTTTCTGTGTTTGATTGTGATTTTTGTACACATAATGTACAAAAAACACAACAATATAATAATAAATAATTATAATCAATAAAAATAATAAATAAATAAATAAAAATAAATAAGAATAAAAAAATATTTACATGTATATATCACATTTTTTGTGTGTATGGTTGTGATTTTTGTACATAATATATATATATTATGTATAAATAATTAGAATAAATAAAAACTAATCAATATATCTTATTTATATATATATATGTGTGTGTGTGTGTGTAAAAAACACAACTATACACAGAAAGAAAGAGAAATATATATATATATATATATATAATTTTCAAAAAAGAAACTAAAACTTAAAAATAATATATAAAATAAGATAAAAATGAAAATGAAAATTCTATATTTTTCTCTTTCTTTCTGTGTATGGTTGTGATTTTTGTACACATATACAAATGTACAAAGAACACAACAATATAATAATAAATAATAATATTAAATAAAAATAAATAAATTATATATATACATATCTCAAATTACATTTTTTCTTTTTCTTTCTGTGTATGGTTGTGATTTTTGTACATATTTTATATATGTGTACAGAAAAAACACAACTATACACAGAGAGAAAGAAAAAATAAATAAACTCAAATTTGAGAATAATATAAATTGACATATAAAATAAAATAAAAATAAAAATGAAAATTATATATTTAGCCTATATATGAAATTTTATTTATTTGTTGTCTCTCTGTCTGTGTATAGTTGTGTTTTTTGTACATTTGTATATGTTCTGCTATCACACATTGTTATGTGAGGCTGTAACACTCATAGGACAGGTCATTGTGATTTGGGAGTCAGGCCTCTGCTCCTCAGAGTTGATCTCATCTAATCAGTGGTACCAGCTGACTGATTCATCACACCTGGTGGTAGCCTAATCTGTGTGTGTCTATATCTGCTCTGTGAAGCACTCATGTCAGCAGCACTGATGATAGTCAAGGACTGAAATGTTTGCCTTGAGCACTTTGAGCACTCTTCTTTTTGTGACATTTTTTTTGCATTGATCTCAACCTGTGAACCTTTTTTTGTGCCTGTCCACCCCAGGATATGCGGATTCCTAGGAATTGATAAGCTTTGTGAAATATTGAGTATCAGCCAAAATATATTGCTTTATTTTTTTCTATAAAGTTCAGCAAACACTGCAAGAAACGTCATTTCTAAAAGTGCATTATCAACCACAATCACACGGTGCCACGAATACTGTGAAGGTCAACCAGAGCGCCCCCTACAGAGCAATGACACCACTCCTGCTCCAGATGTACACATCTGTATAGCTGCTTTATTCAATGGGCTCCTCCTCCTGATATACAGCGGACACGGAACACGTTATATGGAGAGAAGAAAGAGGTCAACGTGAAATAATGTGTCGAGTACTAAAGCGTTAAAACATATTAATGATATAACACTGAAAATAAAGTTTAGAGAGTGAGGTCAGTGTTTGATTTCACATGCAAACACCAACTTTTTCTAGTTTGCTGAAAACCGCTATTCGCTCATAAGGCCAACACTTAGTTATAAATGCCCTGTGCTGTGTTTTAAAGCCCATAGCTCTACAAGCAAATAAAAACCACTTGAGGAATGAGATGATGACTGTTTAAAGAAAGTCGCGTCCTGAAGCGAAGGAGAAAGACGCAAACAATGTCACAAGGAGAAGTCACAAACAAGCTGCTTTGCATGAACAACCAGCGGAATAAATCCTGCTTGCTTTCGCACTGATGCTTACCCAGGTGCTTTGCATACATTCCTGCCTTTGGGGTTGAGTTCCTGGCTGAAAGTGGAGCAAAAGAAAAGACAAACCACCGCAACAACAGCAAAAGAGTTCTTCACTTCCATTGTACAAGCAGCAGCATCCTTCTACACGTCGTTCGCACTCCGCATTTCCTTTTCTCCAAAAGTGATGACGATGGCTTTTCACTGCTTCTCAAACAACTCCGATGTCTTTTAATAATCCAGATGTGTCCGCTTGGTAAATATCAAATCCAAAATGTCCAAAAAGGTGATTGAAAACCTCTTGCACACCACCTACGCCATCGAGAAACTCAGCAGCATAAAAAAAGTGCCCAGCGACAGCAATCCAAACCGAGCAGCTGGAAAACAAGTCATAAAACTTGCAAATCACAGTATTGTTGGTGTTGCTTGGTGTCCTGCAGTGCGACGTTTATTCCATCAAAGTGTCTAAAAGAGGCCATCGTGCAAAGCTCCTGGGTCCAGACTCATAATGACACAAAAACAAACTCTACTTTTTATGAAATAATGTCCTGTACGCGCGTGGGAAAGTGTAGATATGATGAAAGTCTTGACACAAAGTTAGCTGCCTTTCGCTTTTCCCCCCTCTGAGGAGAAGCGCTAAATCCGTAACTTTTGTCCTCTCTTGCGCTCTCAGGAGTGGCAGGAGGGAAATTCCTGATTTGTTACTCTATCTTTGGCTTTGTGCGCCCAGCATGCGCCACCAAATTTACATAGGCCTGTGTGCAACAGGGTCTGCTCAGTGGTCTCGGTTGGAACAGCGTCCTGTTGCATAATGTGTGATTATGACCAACACAAAGTGAATGTGGGCGATTAAAATGAATCACAGTGTTTTTATTATATAATAAAAACGAGCACTTTTGTTGTTATTATCATTAATAGCCTAGTTGCGCACTTTAAGCATCTGCCAGTCGTCAAATTTAAATACACATATTTGTAGATATGACTTGTATTTTCAATACCCTACTTAAAAAAACTACTAATTAAAGGTAGTTTTTAATTGATGGATGGGAGAGTGTGTGCCTTTATGTGTGGGGGGTGAAGGGGGCAGCAGTGTATTAACTATGTTAGACAATAGCTCCCCCATCTGTTAACACCAATGAAGTGATTCTTGGCACAGAGCACCTCCTGCAGTAAATAATCACTGGAAGCTAAGCAAGAGGAGTATCAAGTTTTTTTATGCATCACTTCAGATGCATTTTAACATCCAGGTCAATCCTCTCCACAGTGATGGCTGCACAATTTATGTGGGGGCCCAACCCCAAGATGCCATCATACACGTACAAATATAAAAATATAAAGATAAAACAATTAAAAAAACCATAAAAATCACACATAAGTATAAAAATATGAATATAAAAAGATTAAAAAATATATACACATCACACATATAAGTATAAAAATATAAAAACAAAAAGATAAAAAAAAACATACTGTACATATCACACATACAAGTATGACAATCTAAAGATAAAAAGTTAAAACATATATACACACACATATATACATATACTACATCCATCCATCCATCCATCCATCCATCCATCCATCCAACCATCCATTTTCTGACTGCTTATCTTGAGGGTCGCGGGGGTGGCTGGAGCCTATCCCAGCTGACACTGGGCGAGAGGCGGGGTTCACCCTGGACAGGTCGCCAGACTATCACAGGGCTGACACATAGAGACAGACAACCATTCACACTCACATTCACACCTACGACCAATTTAGAGTCACCAGTTATTATATCATTTGGAATTTAAAGTGTATCATGAAATGAAATACCAGTCAAATAAACATTAATATAAATATCAGTGTAATCTAACTATGCAGGAGAGGGACGGGGGTGACAAGGTCCAGTGTAAAGTGTAGCAGGGTTTCCATAGAATGGGAAGGGGAGATGGGGGGGTGGAGGTGTACATATATCATAAGTGGACGCAGGGTGTTCAGAAGCCGAGCAGCTTGGGGAGAGAAGCTGTTGCAGAACTTTGCAGACCTTGTTTTGATGCTGCAAATGCTTCTACCTTATGGCAGGGGGACAAACAGACTGTGGGAGGGGTGGGAGCCACTCCGGCCCACTGGATGACTAGGCTGAGAGGTGTAAGTTTTCAGGAGCAAGTTAAACAGTGAGTAGCTGCTTCAGGGGCTTTTCCACCCCCACCAGAATATAGTTCTCTGAAAAAAAACCACACAAAATACTTCTAGATATTGAACATTGTTTTTTGAACTTTTTTATTTAGTTACAGAGGAACACGAGAGTGGCATTTTAAATGATGCTCCATTATAATATGATGTTTTACAACAACCCAACTATTTGATTAGATCCCCAAATATTGTGTAACTTGAGTCCACCTTTGTGTTAAAGTGTCCATATTCAGTTGCTGTCTAGCCGTCATTCCCTCCATCAGGTTAACCATTCTGAGTCTCTGCATCCACTGGGTTATAGTTGGTGGTTTTGCGTTTTTCATTGGTATCATTTTGTTGGCAATCAGAAGGCATATCCTCAGTATAAACCTCTGATCCTTGCTGTGTCTACCTTTAGGTATAACTCCTAACAGAAATGTTCATGGGTTTTGGAGGGACATCTACCTCCATGATTTGGTCAATATCTTTAACACTTCCCCAGAACCCCTGAATTATTGGGCAGTCCCAAAAAATATGCGTGTGATCCACAATTTTCCCACAATTTCTCCAACACAATGCCACTGAGGTTTCTTTCATATATGACGAGATAATGAAGAAAGTATTAATATATCTCTTTCCATCATTGACTGTTGATTCCTTTATGACAGTTTGCACACAGATCTACCCATAGATTATCGTCAATTATAGTATTTAATTCTAATTCCCAGATACTGATAAAATATTCTATTTTATGTGGGCTGTTGCTGACCATCTCTGTTTCTTTATAACTCCTGATATAGTGTTGTATTTGGAGGTACCTGTACAGATCATCTGGTGGGAGTGCAAACTGCTTTTGAAGTTGGGAAAACGATTTGAATTCTGTTCCATTAAATAACTGGTTGACTGTATTGAGAGCTTTATCGGCCCATTTTCTAAAACCACCATCCCACATAGAAGGGAAGAATTCTGTATTGCCTAACATTGGAAAGGCCTTGAAATTGACACTGGTCCCCCAAGCATTTTTTTAACAGCTGTCCAAACCTTCAGAGTGTTTTTTATCCATTCATTTTCCACTGCACTTATTTTTCTCAACACATCTCAGGTGGTTCTTTTTCTTATAAACGTTTTTCGAATGTACTCGTACTTCTTTACACGAAAAAGATGGTTTTATTGGTGGGGCCCACTTCAGACCAAGTTAGGCTGTACCTGGCCCATGAACTGAAATGAGTTTGACACACCTGGCCTAGAGTCTTTCTCACAAGAGCACATCCCATTGAGGATCGGCAGGTCTTTGAAGGAGTTCAGGACCAAAAAAAAAGTTGTTCATTACCTCTCCATAAAGTGTAATGATGCTTTTTTTTTAAATTAAATTCTACAGGCACAATCCCATATACTTATGTCAACAAAATCTCACTGCCAGAATTTAAAACAGAAAACGCCGATAACCCCAAACTGTGTGACAGGTGTTTACATACTCCTCTTCATCCCCTATGGGGCATAAAGCTTCACTGAGCTCTTTCCATTGCATTCGATCCTTGGCGTTCTGCGCTGGGTGGTTTTGGGTCCTCTGGGTTTTCTTTTGCCTGGTGGTGTCCATCTTGAGGTGACCTTGTTCTATTCTTACCACATGGCCATCTCAAACATCTGTGGGTGATTTCTTTGGTGATGCTGACCTGTTTTCTTGTACAATTGAAGGTTGGATATTTTGTTTGGCCAGAAGATCTGGCAGGTCTTTAATAACTGGTGTAACAGTAGACAGCTAATAACTGATAATGAATGATGCTTTCTGATGTCTTGACTGTAATCCATATGCTCAAAAACATTAGGTCTTAGTTATGCAGGTCATGTGCTCTGTTATACATGACAAAACTGTTCCCGAGGGCAACTGTGAGCCACAGCCAGCAACTACTTAGATAGCATGAGATTATTTGTCTTGCAAATTAGGCTGAAAGGTTAAGTACCCAGAGTCATTTGCTGCTGATGTGGTCACCATGTAAGGGCAAATCATGTGGCTGATTTACATAGATATAAGTGGTGATGTAGTTTCCCAACAGTCAGTGTCGTGTTTAGGGCCTTTAAGTAAAAGTGGCAATGCTACAGTGGGTAAACACTCTATTACGAGTTAAAGAACAAATCAATCAAGTGACAGTGGGTGACATAAGTATAATCAACCTGATGTACTTTACAAAAATACTCATCATACTTTCAGGGTGAATTATGTTATAGAATATTATTAGATAAGCCAGAACATACATCTGCACTAATGTACAGTGTGGTATTGCTGGGTAGGCCTACATTAGTCTATACAGTGGCAGTCATTCTCATAGGTTTATTATTCTAGTTCATTTATTATTCAGTTATGCTTATCTCATTAATGTGTCTTCATTGCTGTAACACTGCAATTTCCCATCCATCCTTCTATCCATCCATCCATCCATCCATCCATCCATCCATCGGTTGAAGCTGATTGAAGCAGAGCTAATATACCATTATAATATACCATTGATCCACCTAATATTCAAATATGCTCATAATGTCCACCTAAATACACCAATGAATATTAGTTAAAAAAAAAATTGCTATTCTTCCACAGGCAACCCTGCACCAGCATCCAAAATAATCATTGGAAACTGTGATCATATACAAAACTAAATGAACAATAAGTGTCATTATTATTAGTGCTGGCTATTATGGTATGGTGTGTCCAACCGTGTTGCCCTGCCCCTGCATAAACTGTTGCTAGACTGCCATGGGTAGGTACAAGCACTGAAAAATGAAGCTAATACGAAAGTGTCAGAAACTGCAGTTCTTTAAATGACCACTAGAGGCTGGCTCCAGAAGCCAGTCAGTCTCCACAGACCCCCATGTTAAAATGTTCATCTTTACAGCAGAAATAAACATGTTTACAGCCTGGTACAAGAAACGTTTTTTGTCTCTATAGCTAATTTCCACGTTCATGGCAACTGTATGGGGATGAATTTTTAAATAACTTAGCTGTTAACACTTTTCTTACGGCTTAAAGTTAGGCAAAACTAAGGGTGGGCTGCTTTGAGTGACAGGCTGTCTGCCGATAGTGTCCTTGGCCTCTTAAGCCCGTTTTACACTGCCTGTTCAGGGTGGGAATATCACACCATTATGCTGCCTCAGTGTTCGACTTATAAGGAGTGAGTGTGGAGAGGAGGGACAGTGTGGTCTGGGTCCATGTCATTGGTTCGACAGCCCATTGGTTCGACATCCCATTAGTCCGACTGTCCGCGGTGCTGAATGGCTTGCGGCGGGCGTATGGTGCGCCGCGACCGACTTGAGGCGGAGCAGGCTCACGGCTTATGTGTTTGTCACTTTCTTTTTCATTTTAACCCACACCATGATCTTTTCCTAACCCTAACCAAGTGGTTTTTGTGCCTAAACCTAACCAGACCTTAACCACAGGGCATCATGATGATTTCGGAACGGACTTTGGAACAATGAGTTTAATATGGTCGGAACAATGGGATGTCGAACCAATGGGCAGTTCCCGTGTGGTCTTGCCTTTAAACCACCATGGGAGGTGGTGACAGCATCAAAACGGTGTATGTATAAATAGGACAGCCTGTAAAATGGGGTCATGGGCAGCACAGGTGTGATGTTTTGATGACATGTTACTGTATGCGTGTGACCCACTGTGGGAGATTTAAAGAGTAACTGTTACCAGTTAGCGGCTAACTCAAAGAGGAAGAACAGCGGCTATAAATGTCTGCAAATTGGGAAAATAATGAGCCCTTTATGAAATCATCCACCATATAACAGGGATGCTAAATTATGGTAGTTTTTTTTCCCTGCAACTAAGGGACCAATAAAATCTTTCTGTCAACTAACGTTTGGTCAACTATTAGCAGGCAGCCCTAGTATGAGTGTACAAGAGTCAGTCATTAATGTTGTGCATATGTAATTTATGTAGACGGTAGTGGCTTTTATTTACTGCATATATAGCTACTTTAGGTGTGAATGTGAGCCTGAATGGCTGTCTGTCTCTATGTGTCAGCCCTGTGATAGTCACAGGGATGACACCTCTCGCCTAGTGTCAGCTGGGATAGGCTCCAGCCCCCTGTGACCTCCAACAGGATAAGCAGTTAGCTACTTGCTTATGATAATGATATAATATAATATAATATAATATAATTAGTCCTCTGTTTTTTTTCCCTATAAAAAGGGGTGGGGGGATCTCAGGCCCCCCCGGCAAATTTGGCCCCCTCCAGTGTTGGCTCCATGGCTACGGCCCTGCCTCACGCACTGTTGTAGCCACTGTAAGGAAGCTGAGCAACAGGCTGTAAAACATGTTTAATATGTGGCCACACAACTGTTTGTCTATAACAAGAAATACTTTCCAGTATAATTAACCAGTATACCAGTATAATTAACCACAGCTACAGTCTGCTGACAGGGGAGAAAGTTATAGTAAAACTTGGTGTGCACCTGCGCAGTAGAGTGTGATGTAAAAGAAGTTTGGGTGCTTTACAAAACTCTTACGTCACAGCCCATCCACCAACCGAGTGCTACCTTTTTAACTGTGACTCATTGGCTTCCTCTGCGTTTACACCAGTGTAACCTGCAGATGGTCTGCGTAACGTCCCCGCTTCGCTGACATCCACCTCCTCCTCCAGGCTGATGTTTCATGTCAGAGCCGTGCCAGCCCTGACACGGGCCGGGGCGGACACCTCCTTCAAGCGGCTACTCTGCAGCCGAAGACTACGCTCCACCGTCACCTCGACTCCGGCGACCCAGACGGAGCCGCGGGAGGATGTCAGCAGCCGCGGCGGGGCTCGACATGACTCGGCGCACTCGGAGTTCCCAGGACAGCCGGGGAACGGAGGGAGAAACAGCACCACCAACACCACCTCCACCGCGGCTGCTAATGAGATCTCCGTAGACTTTGACCAGACACAGGAGGCTTATAAGAGCAAAGACTCATTAGAGCTGCTCAGAAGTTTGGTGGTTTTCAAACTCTGCTCCTATGACCTCCTGGTTGATAAGAACAAAGAGGTAACCCCACCTAACCAGCAAGTCTAACATGAGATGTTCAGGTGACTTTACAGTAAAGGTGTGCATTATAGTTTACTCCTATGTGACATTTTGGGACAGCAAAAGTAGGAAAAGGGGTCACCAATGACAAAGGCACAAGACAGCAGCAAAATGTGTCTCTAAATTCACAGTTATTCAGTTACTACCTTTAACTTTATGTAACTTTAAATGCTTTAAGTTCAGGGTAAACATAGCCTCAGTCAGCCATTTGTCAAACTGAACCCACAGACCTACAGTAGCTGTCTGTGCCTCAGGCGAATGTGACACCCACCTCTCAAATTACAACCTGCTTTTCCCAAGCCAGGAAGTGACTCTGTCTGCAGACCATGTTACCTAACTGTAGGCATGATGTCACATCATTGTATAAGCTAATGTATCTGGTCATGTTAATGCACAATACAATACGACACACCTTCCCACAGTGTGTACTGATGCATGGTGGTAGGCTACATTGCATAAACAGACTTGCGACACTTCATTCCTTCCACACTTCTCATGCCGTCATGTAAGCAATGAAAAACTTGGCTGTTGTTGTGAAAACAGTAGCTTCGCCAAACAGGAAGTAGTCATACAATCTGGCATAACGCTTGATTCTCAGTGCAATGTTCCACACTTTGTCCCTGTTTTAGCCTTGTGTTCAGCAGTTTATAACCTGGGGGCAGAAACACGATGTGAATTCTTTTGCTTATGAAAGAACAACGTGGTAATTTTTGTGGTTTGTCATGCAAACTGGTTGCTGTCGTAACCTGTCTAAAGACAGCCTGTCTTGTCTGGGATAGTATGATATAGGGCTGGGCGATATGGACAGAAAGTCATATGTCTGTATTTTCAAGCTAAATGGCCATACATGATATGCTGTATGTTAACTTTTTGCACACAGCACTGGAGCTACAGAGGTTTAAAGGTTTGCAGCACAGGACACAAAACTATAACATGAGTATAAAAGTATCAAGTAGATCTAAATCCATTGTAGTTTGGAACAATTAAAAATCTTAGAAAGTCTGTCTCCATGGCCTTTCAAATGAATCTAGTGCTGGAAAATGATTTAGATATTTGTATATATTTAGGCTGTTAATCTTAATAATGCACAACAGAGAGGCTGAGGGAAGGAGCGAGAGACAATTTGACCACGTTATATACATCTTGTATATGAAACGTCTGTGTTGTCGCTGCATTTTTCAAACACATCTGCAAACGCTCACCTGACATGATCAAGCAGCTCTGTCTCCTACACATGCAGCGCAGCGCTGTACTGCACGTGAGCTACTGTGGTCATTTCATTCATCTCACAGACTGATTTAGCATAGCACGTGCAACATATAGACGGATGTCACACTGTAGACTAATTAACAGACAGATTAAAACAGAGGAGCAGCTCTGTGTCTCTCTGAGTGTTGATAGAGAACTTGTGAGTGAGTGAGTGGGGCAGAGCTGTGCGTTTCCAAAAAGAGCGGCATTATGTGACGCAACTTGACCCTATATGGATATAAGCAGCGTTGTCTAAATCTGTATCTTGCTTGAAAATATAATCGATATATCGTACATAGTCGTTAGTATGATTCACATAAAATAAGCTAAATGACACACAGAATAAATCTGGATTAGTAATCATAAATTATAGCCATATAATATGTAAAAAATCTTAAACTGGTTATAATGTCCTCTTCCTTTCTGCTCAGATAATGGATCTAGGTCAGAAGATCCTGGGCCAGAGAACCTTCGACCAGTTCATGAAGATGACATTTTATGGCCAGTTTGTCGCCGGTGAGGACCACAAGGACATCAAGCCGCTGATCCAGAAGAATCAGGCCTTCGGTGTCGGCTCTGTCCTGGACTACAGCGTGGAGGAAGACATCAGCCAAGAGGAGGCCGAGCAGAAAGAGATGGAGTATGACAGTAGCGGTATTACGATACATTTCAATAGATATTACAAACTTGTCGGTGTTGGGCAGATATTAAGATGATAACCAGTTGGTATTAGAGCTCCAACGATTAGCAACGATCATGAAACTGACTGATTACTGCATAGTCTACCAATAGTTGTCATTTAGGGCCATTAGTCGACTAGTCGCCCACATGTTTACGATATTAATTTGATTATTAAATCATATATTTTGGGCGGGGCAACACAATGGTTTGAGTTGAAGGTGTGAGAAAGAATAGTATCAGTAACATTGTTAACACTGTGCTACATTACAGAGAAATACAAAACCGTACTAATGACCCTTCATTAATATAGGCCTATATTTTATCTACAAGTGCACGTCACACACTGAGCGAGCCGCCTGTTAATGACGCTGTGGGCTAATGGGCATGTAGCTACTTCCATGTTTCAGATGATACGTCATGTTTGTAGTCGACCAATGAAGATGAGTTTACATATCACCTTGGGTTCGTCCTTCACCTTCTCAAAATGATCCCACACTTTGGATTTCCTGCCCGACATGTTATTAACTAGCCTGTGGAATAACTGCAGGTACCAGCCCTGGAAATTAGGGGCCGTACACATGTCGACTGGAAACACGAGGTCGGGCACTGGGTGCTTCTTTTGTGCATTTTTTGTAACAGCTTTCAAAAGCGCAGCGGCAGGTTACTAAGTAGCGTTAACAAGCATCGTATAGCTTATTTACCTGAAATCCTGAGTGCAGAGCTGATCTTCTTTCAGGCGCTGTTTATAAGTGTGTAGGCCTATCGTCCATGGGACAGATGTAAAGCTCTGGGTAGCCCTGCACTAACATGATCAACTTTTTCGTGTTTATCAGACTGAATATTTACAGAAGAAGGGAAAGATATCTGTCGGCAGTGATTGGTTTGTAAGGTGACTCCTGTCTGGCTGCTGAGCGTGCTGAACGACCAGTGAAATCTTGCCGACTAATGACCTTTCTGGTCGACTAATGTTTGGTCGACTATCAGGGGGGCAGCCCTATTGCCAACTATTTTGATAATCGATTGATCACTTCAATCATGGCAAAAAATGTCAGCCCTTGTTAGTATTAAAGTTCACAGGAATCATTGGTGTACAAACAAACAATCAGCTCAGTTGAGAGCAACATTGGCCACAGAGCTGCAATGATCTTGACCTGTTTTAATTCTCACATGCCAACTTAGAGCTGCACAGAGTACAGTGCCTCGCAGAGTATTTTCCACTTGTTTGATGTCAAAAATAGTTTCATTTGAACATTCCTTACACAACCAGGAAGTAAACACCCTTCATTCACGGCATGATTTGCTGGCTTAGTCATGGCCCCTCCTTCAGGATTGGCTGGCTGCAAAGTATTTCTCACTCGTTAGGAATCCTGTCACATGGGCAGCACAAGGCAGCGGCTATCTGACCTGTGAGCTGATGTTAACTTGGATGACAGTGCAGACCTTATGCAAGCAGTCTCTCTAGGCAGAGGCAGCAGCAGTGTTGCTTAAGTTGTAGCTCTGGGCATTCATGCATTATGAGTAATTAGGACATCTCCTCGTCCAAAATAAAATATGGACTTTTTGGCTCATTTAGGAGTTGCTTCAACATCAACTCAGTGACTAAAACAAGTAAAGAGGATATCATTTGATGCCTGTTTCATTGAAGAGAAAAAGACAAATGCACTTGTCAGATTTGCTCAGCATAAGTAGAATACTCAGCACAAAAAGACTGACCTTTTATAAGACTGACCTTTATAAACCTACAGATGTCGTGTGAGATTAAAAGAAGGTCAGACATGGTGAATAAATAAGGCTGGTCGGCAGTGTGTTAAAGTAGCCGCTGTTTAAGTCTGTTGACGTAGAGTGACAGCTGACTGCAATGTCAGTGTGCGAGACGTTTGCAAATATTGCTTTATCACATTCTGTACGGTGATAAAGCTCTCAGCCAGCCCTGTGCTTTGACTCTTTTCACCCTTCTTGTATTTCAACTCTGTATGTTTCTTTTTTTATACCATAACACTAGTAACAAGATATCGCTGCACAGCTTTGATATACTTTGTCTTGGGGATGTCTGCTTGGGAACATCAAAAGAAGTTTGAAACCCCAGCCAAGAAAGCTTTTGTTTGGCGAACATACACCCTCAAACCGTAAAGCAGGAGGACAAGGTACTTTAAGCCGGATTGATCTCAGACAGCAGGGCTTGACAGGCACTCCAATGATCTATCAAGGTAGCAACAACAACATTAGTCAGTTCCTCGCAACGGAAAGAAGATGTAAGGAAGATACAAGGAACCGAGGCAAGTCTTGACTTGATGTTGAGAGCATGATACTCCCAATGCCAGGCCGTTTTACACTGAAAATACATAGGTGATTCACAGTTAGGATTTCATTATTAATGCAGGCCCTTACTGAGATATTTGTAATGAAGCTGCCAAAAAAACAATAAATTGTGCCAGTAATGAAATTATATTAAAATGTCCCTTTTCATGCCAAAAGCTTACCAATAATCAGTGCCTCTAGCACAATTTGAATTTTTGGCAGTGTAACACAGAAAGCATTTGAAACAGAAATTAAATCATCGCACAATTAAAACCTCGACTGGAACCAGTACTGACAACAGAGTTACTTACCCCAGCTACTCAGTGCAAAACTCTGAGACTGGTTTCTGTCGTCAAGGGCTTCATTGAGCTGTTGTTTTCATTAGAGATTAATCTGTTGATTATTTCTACAAGTAATTGAATAATTATTTAGTCTAAAATATAACACACCAAGACGACAGTTGGCTGTCAGTCAACATTGGGCCATAGTGGCAGTAGCAGTGTGTTCTGCAAAGTCAGCACTGGTCAGCCCTTATTGGTTGTTTTTCAGCTGATTGTATGTCGACCTGGTGGAACCTGTCAGTCAGAAAAATCACTGTGATCGGCAGCTCAGTGCACGAGAAGAGAAAAGGAAGTGAGGAAGGCAAACAAATGTCTAGAGATGAAAACAAGCTTGTTGCGTGACATCAGGTTTTGTTTTTAACGTGCAGACTGGCTAACGCACATCTTGAATCCATCCTGTCCGTCTTCCAGTTTCCCTTTTTTGAATGACTAATACAAACCACCACCACCTGCTGGTATAGAGTTATATCCTCTCACGCAGGCGCAGAATGCACATGCTAGTTGGCTGTTGGCTGTAGTCTTTGCAGTGTGTTCAAGTGCAATTTTTTTGGTTGAGATGCATGCGACATTAAACGACACATCAGTAGGTCTTGGTTGCTACTAGTTCTTTAATGTTGGCCAGGTGTGTCGGGGCTTTTGTAGTATAGTGCTGTCATGATACTGAAAGTTAATATAGGTTGATAGGTGAATGTTTGTTGCCCTAGTGGTACGTGCTAGTTGGTCGTTGGCTGTAGTCTTTGCTGTGTGTTCAAGTGCAATTTTCTGGCCGAGACACAGGTGACGCAACAGTCGGTCTTCGTGGCCACTAGCTTTTTAATGTTGGTTTGGTGTGTCTGGGCCTTTATATTATGGTGCTGTTATGATACTGGAAGTTTTATTTCCCATACGATACCTTTAAAAGCACGTTAAAAAAACCCTCAGGGCTCTAACACACCAAGGCGTCAGTTGGCTGTTGGTCTACGTAGGGCCATAGGTGAATGTCTGTTGCCCTAGTTTTTGCAGTGTGTCCTGCACCATTGGCCCTTGTCATCTTTTTTTCAGATGATTCAGCATGTTTAATCGGCAATAGCAGAGCTCATCAGTGAATGAAATCACTCTGATTGGCAGGTTAGCTCAATGTACAAGAAATGTTTGTGGTGTTGTTTACCAGCACACAATAAATACCATTTGTTCTTTTAACATTGGGTTGTGTTGTTTAGGTGCAAACTGGCTAGCTTGCGTCTTGAATCCATCCTGTTGGTCTTCCAGTTTTCCTTTTTGAATGACAAAACAGACAACCACCACCTGCTGGTATAGAGTTCATTCCTCTCACGCAGGTGTAGAACATACATGCTAGTTGGCTGTTTGCTGTAGTCTTTGCGGTGTGTTCAAGTGCAACTTTTTGGCCAAGACCCAGGTGATGCAACAGTCGGTCTTTGTGGCCACTAGTTCTTTATGTCGGTTCAGCGTGTTTGGGCTTTTATGGTATTGCGTTACCACAATACTGGGAGTTTAAGCTTTTTAACGTCGGTCAACATGGGGCCATTGGTGAATGTCTGTTGCCCTAGTTTTTGCAGTGTGTCCTTCACCATTGGCCCTTATCTTTAATCGGCAATGGCAGAGCCTGTCAGTGAATGAAATCACTCTGATAGGCAGGTTAGCTCAATGCACAAGAAGAGAAGTGAGGAAGGTAAACAAATGTCTAAAGTCAAACTGGCTAACTACTGTCCTGTCCGTCTTCCAGTTTCTCTTTTTGAATGACAATACAAACCACCACCACCTGCTGGTATGGAGTTATTTCCTCTCACACAGGTGCAGAGTGTATGTGCTAGTTGGCTGTTGGCTGTTATCTTTGCGGTGTGTTCAAGTGCAGTGCAACTTTTTGCCCGAGACACAGGCGATGCAACAGTTGGTTTTCGTGGCCACTATAGTTCTTTAATGTTGGTTGGGCATGTCTGGGCCTTTAGAGTATGGTGTTGTCACGATATTGGAAGTTTGAAAAACACCAATATTTGTTACCATTTTCAATACCACAGGGAAAAATTGACATTGAGGGCATCCAGGTTAAAATTAACAGAAGGACTAAAAAGGTTAATTTAACAAGGCTACAACATGAGGACTTTCAAAACCATTTCAGATATTCAGAATTGATAAATATTGATAAATCAGTGTATTTTACAACACTAATTTATCCAATCCGTTGGTTCAAAACCCCAAAATATTCCATTTACAATATCTTAAAATACAGAAAAACAGCATGAACCTCTGACTGAATAGAATGTGTGTAAAACAACAAAATGTCAGTCAGTGTCAAGTGTATCCCACTGCAGTTAAATCCAGATTGCAACAATAAAAGTTCCTGCCAAATGGCATGTGATGTTGAAAGAAGATAATTCCCTTCAGTTTTCTGGCTTTAAATCCGATTGACATCCCTGACGTGCAGCATGCTTAGTGTTTATTCATCCATTTGGTTACATGAGCTCCTCGGTTCCCCGTGATGGCGGGGGAATAGGTCAAGTGTGTTGTGACATTAGAGCTAACCTCTCTGAAGGGTCAGCAGGCTGGCAGCAGGACACATCAGCGTATATAGGGTCACTAAACACAATGTCAGACTCTGACATGCCGTTGCCACAAGGCCAGAATGTTCACATGAAGAGCACAAGCTCCTGCATTGAACTAAAAATGCCAGACTGTTGCTGTATTTCTGATGAAACTTGCATCTCTAATGTTGCCCAGACACAAAGCACATTAATTCATTTTATCCTTTTGTATTTCTTCTAATTTAGCTCATGCGTATCGGCTGCTGAGAAGGAGAGCAAAGGTAAGATGCCTTGTTTTGTTTTAATTTGTGGACACAGTATATGATGTAATTAGAGGTAATAGGCATGCAAATTTGTTGTCATCCCCCCAAGGTGAGGACCACAGAGAGAATAAATATAAAGCACACAAACAGTTCGGGGACCGTCGCGGAGGTGTGACGGGAGCTCGCACGTATTTCTACGCGGATGAGGCCAAATGTGACCAGCATATGGAAACCTTCATTAAATGTATCAAAGCATCTGGTAAGTAAAGAGAAACTGAAGCACATCCGGGGCCAGATGCATAAAGTTATAGTCATAAATTTACACAAAGACAGAAATGTGCATTCTTTCAGTCATATTTATAAAGCTGCACGTGTGTTTCTGTTTTATAAATCTTAATCATTGTAGAACTGGGCATACATGCAAGAGCCTCATTTCCACTCCCACAAAAACGTCCTTTAGCATACATTTGCATTTTGACACTTGTGGCTGTTCCACCCCTCATTAGACCTGTCACTGAAAAAAAATTTGGCAAGGAAGAAATGCAGTTTCGCATCGCAGATTTTGACAACAGTGCCAGAACAGCTGTCATTTCGGAAGCCTTTGGATATGTGTAGCATCCATACCACTAATTCATCACATTGCAAACCCTAATCACAGTAGATTTTCTGTCATCATTATTATTAAACATCAAACAGCCAAAACCAAAACCATTCATACAAAGTGCTTTACAATTCAGGATAAAATTAAACTAACCTTAACAGCATGGATGGATTACTGAACAAGGCCTACTGGGCACAGGACCAGGGACTTGAAGTGTCAGTGGGCTCTGTCTGACCCTTCACTTGCAAAATGTCAAATGTCAAATTTATGCAGGGTTTATACTTATGCGTGGAATCAAATGATAAATTGTGTGATTTATCCTGGCTTCATATGAGCAGAGGAAATCTCCACTTGTTGCTAGGGTAATTTATACAATGTAAAATGCCATAGGCTTGTGCTAATAACGTTAGCATGTTGTGTTTGTTTGGAAAGCGTGTTTAGTGTTTTGTCAGTGAACCTTGTGAGCTGTAATGGAGCTGGATTTTATAACGTTACCTTTGTTAAATGCTGCTGTTGTCCCTGGCTTCATATGAGAAGAGGAAAAGCTAGTGTCCATTTGTGTTCTTGTGTTTGAAATTGTCGCTATTAAGCCATGTTTAATGTGTGCTTAATATGTGTTTTGTTTTGTTTTTTTAAGATATTTTTGGGGCATTTTTGCCTTTAATTGATAGGAAAGCTCAGTGTGAAAGGGGGAGGGAGAGAGAGAGAGAGAGAGAGAGAGAGGGAATGACATGCAGCAAAGGGCCACAGGCTGGAGTCGAACCTGGGCCGCTGCAGCAACAGCCTTGTATATGGTAGGCCCCTGTTTTGGGTGTGTTTTAAATCATCGAAACTTTACAGGACTTCACAGAAACCTCCGTTGCCAACTAGTGCTTTGGAGGTGTAACTGCAGAGTAAAACAGACACACCGCTGCACAAGTATAAATTAGTGCTGCACGATTTGATAAAAATGTGCGATGGCGGACAATATCGCGATTTGCTATTGTGATTACAATATCATAAAGAAAAATGGTATCATGAGTCTTCTTGCTTGATTCAGTGTTTCCCCTACATTATATTGGGGGGGGGGGCATAGTTACTGTTATGGACAGTGTGTAAATGACCATTAACAGACAGCACGGCACTGGGCACACAGCGGAGTGAGCATATGTTACGTTCAGGCGTTATCACGTAAATGACAAATTCCAGCACGCCATAGCACAACACAGCAGCATGTCAAGTGGGCCGAAACCGAGAAAAATTGCTCAATTTTTCATTTGTTACATTATATATATATATGTATATATATATATATATATATATATATATATATATGTATATGTATACACACACACACACACACACACACATGTGGCGACTTTAACTTTTAAATTTTTACACAGCACGTCTTTCTGTTCAACGTCGCCGTACCTGTATCCAAAGTGTCGCCATATAATAGACGTTGTGTTTTTTCGCCCCCAAGCCTGTTCATGGTCGTGCTCATGTTCTTCTTCAGCATATATGTTGGTCACTGCGGCACGCCGGGTGGTCACCTGACCATGGTGAGGTCTGAGGTGTTTTAATGTTGACAAAAAGCTTCTTAAAATGATTTACTCTTCTTTTATTGAGTCCATTTTAACCTTTGCTGTGATCTGTTGGTTTGGTAACCTCATCTTCTCAAATAAAAACAAGCTGAGGAATATTGTCAAACTCTGCCAAAAAACTATCGGCATGAGTCTGAATGACCTTGACTTTGTTTTTAAAACCAGAGCCACGCAGAGGGCAAAGGCCATTCTGGCAAACCCTCTCCATCCTCTTCATGCAGAGTTTCAGCTTCTCCCGTCTAAGAGAAGGTACACTTTCACTTGCAAGGCCAAATCAAATCGGTACCTTAAATCCTTTGTCCCAACAGCCATTCGTTTTTTAAACAAGCTGTAGGCAAGCTTGATGGGAATGATGCACCCTTGAATTGTGTTGACTCTGTGTATTTACATGTATTTATTTGTATTGTGTCTGGGGTATCTGGATGTATGCATTCTCTGCAATGTGAGATATTGTAAGATTGTGTGTTTTAACTTCTGTTGCAAACCAAATTGCCCTTAGGGGACAATAAAGATTTTCAAATCAAATCAAATACGTGCTGCACACACCAGGATAGCTTGTGGGCGTAATGTCAACACACTCCACACACTACAGGAGAGGTGGTCATTTTCACAGGCACACGCGTTAACATTTATTTACATTAAATCGCAAATCGGAGCCTTATAAAGGGTTAGTATAAATGCTCACAACGGCATAAGCCATGTGCGTAAACTCTGCATAGAGCTGATGCACAAGTATAAATCCCACTTTACACATACCATCCAGGGAGATACTCCTGGTCCTATGTACGAAAGGTGATGGAGCCCTTTGCATATCTTCACCCAGGGGGCCATTTTCTCACAATCCACCCATGGTTAACTGGGTGATGTAAAAAGTGATAAAATTCACTCATAAATAATTTAAAATTAGTTCATAAATGTGCCTCTGATTGACATTTCACAGAATGCTGTGCAGCCTCTAAAAATTATAAGCCAATCAGTGAAATTGCCAAACAACCTGAAAACACTTTTATCTGTCTCTCAATTTATATTCCATCTCCTCCTCATCATATCACCAGCAGCTATCTCAGCTAAAACTGTGTGTAAGCCTGGTTGCACTCTTTGCAACCTTACACTGTGGACATTGTCTTAAAGCTGTAATGATTGTGGCTCATATACTTTCATATGTTTTCCAAGATATTGCAAATATTGTCATTCCTCAGACAGTGGCCATGTGGTCTGGTTCTGTAATCCACTCCATTTAGTACATGCAGCTCATCTTTAAGCATGCATTTACCATTAAGTCAGTATTTTTGGCTTTGCATTATTTTATTTATTTCACTCAGTGTGTTTGACCTCCAGGTGGGAGTGCAATGGACGGTTTCTCTGCCATCAAAATGACTGCTCTTGGACGGCCTCAGTTTCTGGTAGGCAGTAGGTGGTGATTAAAAGGTCACTGTACTAATTTATCTGATGCAGTTTTGTGGTGGGCTTACATCATGCTTTTTATTTAAAGCTCCAGTTCTCAGAGGTCCTGGTGAAATGGAGGCGATTTTTCACCTTCCTGGCATCACAGCAGGGGAAGGACGACGTGGAGGCCTTAGAGCAGAGGCTGGAGCTCAAACAGATGCAGGTGGAGTTTCTCCTCCTCTGTCGTCCTGGTGAACTTTAGTTGTAGTGTTACCTACCTATAGTAATCTCTACCAGATGTTACATTCAGTGTTCTAGATTATTTTTGCACTCCTATTTCATACACAAGGATAATGCTACACAGTGTGCCTTGCAGTACTTCTTCATCTTTTCTATCCATCTAGGAATTCCTGACCAAGCTCGGTGCAAAAGGTGACTTCTACGGCTGGTTTACTGGAAGGGAAGAGGAGTCTTCAGGGTAAGCACGAGCGCAGAGAACTTAAATAGACACGAAATGTCTGTGTAATATCTGTAAAACAGTGTCAGTGTTGCACACAGGGAAATATTTCATTACAGCCATGGCAATTTAGAGGAAAATTAATTCAATGAAAAATGATGATTATAATGAAAAGAACAAATTACACCCTAATGGATTGCAATGCCTTTTTGCAGTGGTAATGCTTCACTAACTCTTAATACAATTTAAGCTCGTCATTAAATCACGAAACAATTACCACTATTTTCCCACATGCAAAACAAATAAAATACATATTTTAGCATAATATTCTTTATTGATTTAAGTGTCCTCATAGTTTACTTAACAGCACAAGCACAGCAATGTACAATGTATTTGTTTGGGACTTTTTGTTTTACAGATTATTTGTTTAAAAGTAAAAAGTGAATACATAATGACATCAGAGGGAATTCAGGCTTTAAGACACACCATCTTATGAAAAAAGTTAGAAACGTTTTTGTTCTGTCAGCGTTAACGTGTTAATTGCGATGTGATTAAGGTCCGAACATAACGCGTTATTTATGTGTGCTGCTGTTTTGTCCCTTTGACCAACCATAGGATGTTTTCACATTTAGTCCTTTTTAAATGAACTGAACTCAGTCCTCTTAAAGTGCACCAAAAGGTGGACCGACAGAAAGGGGACTCAGTTCTTGCGTTCACATTGTCCGTTCATTTCAAAGAGGACTCAGTTCTCTTTCTGGTCCACTTCAGCTCTGATGGGGCCTCAGTCCTCTTTCTGTTCACACTGTAGTCGATATGTAATATATATTGATGTAGTTTATTTTTTACTTTGATGTGGCACTGCGGTGCGGTTATGAACTTGAAATTGGAGGGAAACCTTAGTGTTTCTGTGTGTTGTGGACAGTTGCCGTTTGATGGTTTCCTTGTTCCATATCTGGAGGAGTCATGACCAAAGTACTTCTCGTCCACTGGTCGTGTTGTCATTACCTGTGGCTGTGGTTTCACTGTGTTTATTATGCGTCCTGCTGAAATAGCACATGATCTGTCTACGGCAAGCCCAGAGGGCTGCAATACAGTAGCAAAAGGCAAAGCGGACTTAAAGCGAACCGAGCGAGTTTGGTTCGCTTCAGAGGGGTCTGAGTTCTCTTGGAGTGTTCACATTTGCACAAAAAATGCTGAGTCACCGCTCTGAGTCCACATAGAGGCCTGAAAAGGACCAAGTGTGAAAACACACTTAGTTAAGCCCGGGAAGTCTGGGAGTGCATAGAGCTGTCCAAATCCACAATTCAGACTTCCATAGAGTCCACTTGGGGTGCAGACTTCAGCAGAGTTCACTTATGTAATTGCCCACAATTCATTGCAATACAGATGTGAAGTGGTAGCTTTTTTTCAATAGCTGACGAAAAAATCAAAGCTTATGTATATGTAAAACAGTTACTGTTGCCTATTAAAACAACACTTGAATTGTGTGGGCCAGAAATGATATTCAACATCAACAGAATGGCAACAGAAACAACAGAAAAACAACAAAAGAACTAATAGGTCATAGCTCGGCCCTTTGTATCTTTGTATTTGAATGTCTGCAGTCTGTATGTTATACAGAAATGTATTTTGTTCACCAAGGAAACAACCCTATACATGAGATTTGTATCTTATTATCTGCAGGGACAGATGAGCAGACAGAATATAAAAGCAGTTACAATGATTGTAATCGTCGCTTAAACATTTCCATGGCAACAACATAACATAAAAACAGTCTCGAGTGCTGTCTATAAGTGGCTTGCGACCTCTGATAGTAAACTTGTTACAGTACGTACGACAAGGTGTGCGAGGGCTCAGTCTGAAAGTCCAGAGGGAGGACATTTGAATTCAGTCAAAATGACAACACCACTGGGCTTTTGAATGGCTCATTTCACTTTAAACACTCCAGACGGCTTGGTTGACAAGTCAAAAGTAATATCCACCTTGTGTCATATGGAGTCAAATTATCACCATAGTGCTGTGAGTCTGAGCCACCTCCTACGAGACGAGCAAACAGGTGCAGCTAATCAGACTGATGTCAACAGGCAACCACATCGCCTCGGCAACATCCGGACCTTGAAAATAAGGCTGCAACCGGTCCCATTCCTTGCAACAGAGGCATTCCTCTTCTGTGGGCACTGGGGCACAGCA
>NC_065513.1:35816954-35820551 GCF_006386435.1 Epinephelus moara | reverse complement strand
TTCACTTACGTTTTAACAGGTCTGACGCTACTATGCGCCCCGGCTGTATCTAGGCTAACGGCTAACATGCTAACTATTATTTTTATGTCACTAGTCACTTGAAACAAATTTAGGACGATAGGAGACAGGTTGAAATAAACCGAAATTTCCCTTTAACTACAGCGCTTGCTAAATCGGTGGCAACTGACTGCAGTCAACATCGTGAAAGACTTGGGTCTGAGGGACGTCCTAAGGTTGGCATGTTGTGACCAGTCATATGCCGTACGCAGGGGAACAATAGTTTCACACCTTCAGGTCCTGTTTGAATCAGAAGGCAACTAAACTGGAACTCCTTAAAAGTTTTAATGCTGTGGCATTAACCGGGACTCATTGGGCGTCAGTGAGTAATCAAAATTATCTTGGAGTAACTGCATAGCATATTGACACTAATTGGACATTGCAGTCCTTTGCTTTAATGGTTCGACATACAGAAGAACGACACAATGCAGAAACATGTGCCCAGCACCTCTCTGAAGTTGCAGAGCTATGGGACATTGCAAGGAAGGTGATGACAATTGGCACAGACTGCGCCTGGGATATGACAGCAGCAATAAGACTCCTCATGATCATAAAGAATTTTTTGGGCGTTCATTTGATCCCCAATCAAGATGCTTCAGTGAGAACTGCTTTACCTCGTTAATATGGACTTCAAAATGGTTTTGAAATGCAAAGTAATGGATTTTTCAAAAGGTATGGTAAACTTTAATGTCCCTGAGGAGTAATTTGAGATACAGACAGTACTCATGAGTACAACAAAACAGACAGTACAGTATATATATCAAACACTGTCAGGGGTAAATCATGGACAATTAGTGGTCACTGCTGGTTAAGATAAGCGATAGCTGACGGGACAAAGGACGATCTGTAAAGCTTGTGCTGCATCTAGGGAGGCGAAATCTCCCCCCTGGAAGCATCTGAAACTCAACATGGAGGGGATGTTGGAAGGAGTTTATTAAAAGTAACATTAGTGATCTTACAGCACAGCTTGACAACTTTCTCCAACTTGTTCTTGTTTGTAAGGCTCAGATTACCAAACCAGACAATGTTGAGGGAAAGAACGGACTCGATAAAAGCAGAATAGAACATTTCCATGATAGTCCTGTCGACATCAAAACTCCTCAGCTTCCTTGAAAAGAACAGGCGTTGGTTTTCTTTCTTACAGATGCCATCAGTGTCAATGCGCTTAATTGCGATTAACTATTGAAATTCAGCGATTAATCACACAAGTCTCTAAGGACATGCTTAGTTTCAGCGTTATATAAACAAAGTTAAGATTACAAAGATGCTGGTAACTTGTTCCTTTGACTAATAGTTGCCATAACTTTGTGTCTTTTTATCCTCTACCTTGACAGAACCATTGACTTGCTCGACTGGAACAGCCTAATAGATGACAGGACAAAGATATCGGACCTGCTGGTTGTCCCAAATGTAGAGGTCAGTAGCAAAACACACTGTGAGAGAAACTGACTGTAAATAACTTCAGTTAAAACAACGTCCAATCATTTATCATATTTCATCCCCCAAATACACAGTGGACACAATAACTTAGTTGCTATATGCTTTTCCAAATCTGACATATAATTTACAGCAGGCAGGAGATTTTAATGGATTTTTAATATAATGCATTTTAGTGACATGCACAGCCACAGTCTATGCTTGTTGTATGAAATGTATCAGTGTTTGTTCTCTCTTATGTGAACAAACTTGTGACACATCTATGACAAGTAAAATCTGGCAGGAACTAAAATAAAAAGTGAATGTAATTTATAGGGCTGCCCCCAGCCGAGAATTTTCCTAGTCAACCAAGAATCATCATTTAGGGCCATTAGTCTACGAGTCGCCCGCATTTAAATACAAAACAGTACTAATGAACCTTCATTAATATATGTAGTATAGCACAGAGAGAACTGGACCCAAAAGCGTGACTCAGACGGCTGCTCAGTTTAAAGTGGATAAGGCAAGAAGTGGTGTCTTGGGTTGATCCAGGGCATTTGCGGGGAAACAGGGCAGGCAGGCTGAGCAGGGCTGGAGTGGCAGGCAAGTGGGTGACTGTTTTCCTCCAAAAACACGGGAAAAAAGGGTCCAAGTTGAAAAATACCAAACTCACCCTTTAAGAAAAGGCCTGGTTTAATTGCATGTCTACAAAATCTGGGCAAGTTACACATCAACATATCTGCCAGCCTTGGGCCAAAGACAGCTGAAGGGTGGATAAAGTAAGACGCACTAATAGGTACCGTGCTGTGTGATGTTCGGTTCATTAGCATCTCACTGTGCAAACTCTCCTGGGTTGTTTGCCCAGCTAGGTGAGCTGGAGCCTCTGCTGGAGAAGTTCACTGAAGAGGAGGAGAAACAAATGAAGAGGATGTTACAGCGCATGGACGTCTTAGCCAAGGTAAACTCGCATAAACAACAAAAACTAATCACTGTACGCAAATAAACACACACTTGGCAGCAGTTGTGTATCTTGTTGATCTGTAAGGAGTGAGTATAGTATAGGAGTATAGTTTGACCAAATGTGGAATGATTATGAACACAGTGGGATGTTTATTGGTTAAACATGCCTCTGCAGTGTGATAATTTAAAACAAACTGTGCTTTGTTGGTTGTTGTGACATTTTTTTGAAGCATCTGACAGCTTATCTTGTTTATGCTTATGTAGTGCACTAACTGACATGAATAGATCTTTTCCAGCATGTACAAATGTGTTGATAACTATTGCGTAAAAGCCACGTCGTACAACTGTGCTGTTTTAACATGACCAAGGCCACTGCAGTGTTGCAAACCTTTGTAAACATAAGCACAATAATAAACCGAGACTACTATTTGTGTTTAAAGTAACACTGTATGTGTAGCCAGGAGCAGTAACCACATCTAAGTGTGAAGTAAGGAATCTCTCTAGGTATGTGTGTGTGTGTGTCCTTCTCACATCACGACAACTGTTCATCCAAACTACTTCACACTTTGCAGGTGTATTGCTCAGGACTCAAGGACGGGCGTTGTTGAATCAGGTGTGATTTGAATAAACAAGCGAACAGCAGTCTGTGACTCTGTGCGGCAGCAGCAGGGAGGGGCTTCAGAGTTCTGCAGAGGACGTCTCGCTACCTGTATCTCACTGGTGTTTCTGACCATGAGTAGCCACCACTTCGGTGTGTTACCACATTACCAGCGGCAATATACGTCCACTAATTAAATCCCTGCTCTATTATATAACCATGGGGGAATGTCAGAGGAAATGACTGAATGCCTATTCGGAAATTATTAGATCCGTTAAGTGTATTTCACCTGTGTTTTTGACCGTGAGTAGCAGCAGCGTGGGATTTGCAGTGATGGATTTAGTGATTTGGTGGCCTGAAGCAAACACCATTTTACTTTACTTTTCATCCTCTCTCTAACTGGGAATGTTGGTAGGCTATAGGCAGTGGTATAAGAAGTACTCAAAACTTTTTTTCTTAATTAAAACTACAAGTCCATACCCATTGGTAGCTTTGTCACCTTCTACCTATGCCAATCCTCAATGCCTATGTGCAGTTTCACATAGATTGACCACGTCAGTGAGTAG
>NC_065513.1:35775706-35816759 GCF_006386435.1 Epinephelus moara | reverse complement strand
TCATGAGGAGAGGCATCTCTGTGCAAAGTTTCATGTCTCTACGACATACGGGGCATGAGATATGCCCATTCAAAGTTTGCAATTTCAATCGGTTGCTATAGCGCCCCCCTTTGGCCAATTGGTGTAATATTGCTTCATTCACATCATCCCATGACCACGTGACAACGTGGAACAGACACTCAGACAGAGTTTTCGTCATTATATAGTAAGATTAATACCGCACAGTAAAGTTTTGCATTCAAATGTTTACTTTAAGTGAAGAGTAAAAGAGGCATTATCAGCACAATGTACCTTAACTTGTAACTTAACTTCTGCTCATGTAATGCTGCATTGTTTAATGAACAATAATGCATCATATTTTAATTGTCATGTTTTGTGAGTAAAAGCATCGTAACAAGCTAAATGTCTCGGTCAGGTAAAGAAGTAGTACACAGTATGTAAGTGATATACTGTTGAGATAAGGGGTGGGAGATATGGCCCTAAAATAATGTCACAATATTTCAGGTTATTTGTGCGATAACGGTATTCTTGACAATATGACAAATTAGTAAAAGAAATTATTATTACTTGAAGAAAATAGAATTGCAACAAAATAAGTGATCTAGTTTTACAGTTTTCCTTCAAATATTCAGTAAAAACTAAACAAAAATGATCTCTCATTTCTTTAGTTTGTAAACAACAACAGTAACTCAGATTCTGTATACGATATTAATAGTTCAACTAAATAAAATCTACCACAAATGACACATTTAAACAGCTCCCAAATACAAAAAAAAGTCCCCTGGGATCTATATATATAAATCAACAGGTGATTTCCTTCTTTTAGTAAAATCCTAAATGATTGATTTTTTTTTTCCCACCTGGACCTTTATGCTCTGCCATTTCTCCTCTAATCATCACACTGTAACCTGTGACAGGCTGTTATGATACCACAACTATCACACATTCACATATATGGAGGTTTTTGTCGAGCCGCGAGTGTCACGTAGGTTTACATTACCAAAGGTTTATGACAAAATCACTTGACGACACCGACTCCTGTGTGCACAGCGAGAGAGGAGAGGGAGAGACGCTGTGCTGCTGCCAGAGGAGCCGCTGAATGAGTTCCCTCTGAGCGGTAAGTCACTAAAAGGCCCTAAAAGAAGTCCGGGGCTGTTCATAAAGCATTCAGGACGCCACCGTTTATTCCACACTACTGAAGCTGCTTCTCTATTTGGAACCACCGCGGAGTCGGTAATAATTTTGCTTTCAGCCATGCTTGTTGTTGCCGTGGGTAACAGTATGACGTCAGTATGTCAACAAGCTGAAATATCACGAGTATCACAATATGAATTTTTCATATATTAAAAAATATACCCGTATTATCGTGAACAAGTTGATATGACACACTTATCTGAGATCCATATTTTTTAAGTCTTTTGAGCCTTTTGTACATTTGTTTGGTGTACAGTGAGTTAGAAAAGCAACGTGCTTTCAATATTGTGATAAATCTACAGCTGTTTGGGGCCCATGTGTGTTGCTCAGGACCCAAAGAAGCACAGTGTTGGATTTAAAGTTGTTTGAATGAGCGGTTCTTGAGAAATGCCAAGCCTGTTCTGAACAGGCTTGTCTTGAAAGGGTGCTGCACCACTTCATTTTATAAAAGAACGTTTCTGTCAGGTGATATTATTCTAAATAAATACAGTTGGTTTTTTTTAATTCCAGCACGCCGTCGAGAACGGTGTCCGCTTGATGGTGGATGCAGAGCAAACCTACTTCCAGCCAGCTATCAGCAGACTCACATTAGAGATGCAGAGGATCTACAACAAAGAAAAGCCTGTCATCTTCAACACCTACCAGTGTTATCTTAAGGTCAGAATGGGTATAAAAAAAAGAAATACCACAGACTGAAATGTGTAAGGGATGTATCTGCACACAAAGCATGCAGACACAACAGTTATAATTCTTGTGATAGAAGAACATGCTGTGACAAATCGTGTAACTCCAAATGTCAACGTGTAAAGAGATTACTGTGAGTCAGCTGGGTTGAGGATGAAACAGTGACAAGAAGAGGATAATGTTGGTGGGAGTTTGGGTGCTTTATTTTGTATTTTCTTTAAATACACCATTGCAAATGAGAAGCCGTTTAAGTCACAGCAGTTTCATTCATTTGATTAGCATCCCTTTTTTCCCAATCTCATTATTATTCTGTGGAACGTACACAGGCTCACCATATTGTCACCTAAACATACAGTGTTGTGAAATAAAGATAACACATACTACCTCTAGCTAGGTATACCTTTGTCTCCTATAGTTTCTTCATTCTTGCTTGCTTGTTGCAGTCATAGTGTCTGGTTGGTTATGCTAGGTGGCTTAGGCTGGGTCAGGTGTAATAGGTTGTCCCATGTATTGTATCTAAACTTGAAGGACTTAATTTTGATCAATATTTGCTAAAGAGTGAACCATCCCTTCTTTTGCTCTGCAGGAGGCCTACAACAACGTCACCATGGATGTGGAATTGTCTCGACGTGAAGGTTGGGGTTTCGCTGCCAAGCTGGTGCGTGGGGCCTACATGTATCAGGAGCGAGAGAGGGCCAAAGACATTGGTTATGAGGACCCCATTAACCCTGATTATGAGTCGACCAATATAATGTACCACAGGTAAGAGCCAAGGCTTGTTTGTTTGTGTATTAAAGAGGATCTGTTGGGGTCATTTTCAGGTCCATGCTTGTATTTAAGTTTTCTACTAGAACTTGTTTGCATGCTTTAATGGTCATAAAACATTTTATCTTCCTCATACTGTGCTGTATTCACCCTCCGTCTCTTTAAGCCCCCCTGCCAAAAAGCCCAGTCTGCTCTGATTGGTCAGCATTTCCAGGTCTTTATCACTGATAAGGCTTTCAAACACAACCAGCTATGTTCCAGAAGGAATATGATCTGAAATCAGGGGGAATTTAACAACAGCAGCAACCAAGGACACCTGTTTTCCTGAAAATAGCATGTAGCTACATGTAGCACTGTACTTGCAGCTGGGGAATGACTGTATATAGCAACACTTTCTAACGTGAAAAATCGTCAGTAAAAGCTTCGTAATCAAAATCTTCACAAGTGGACATGTTCAAGCAGAACTACGATCCAAAATCAGGAAGAATTTAGATCATCAGCAACCAAGATTACAGGTTTCCCTGACGCTAGCATATAACTACATATAGCTGTGTACTTGCAGCCGGCAAATGACTGTAACTGAGTATAGCGGCAATTTCTAACGTGAAAAATCACCAATAAAATCCTGTATACCAAGATCTTCACAAATGGATAGGTTCCAACAGGAATGTGATCCCAAAAAAGGTGAGAAATTAAGAACATCAGTAACCAAGATTACCTCTTCCCCTGATGTTAACATGTAGCTAGATGTAGCAGTGTACTTGCAGCTAGGGAATGACTGTTTATAGCAGCACTTTCTCCTGTTAAAAATGACAAATAATTACTTCTTAACACAGCATGTTCCAACAGGAATATGATCCAAAATTGGTGAGAAATTAACAACATAGGCAACCAAGATTACATGTTTCCCAGATGTTAGCATGTAGCTACATGTTGCGTTGTACTTGCAGCCAGGGAGTGACTGGAACTGAGTAAAGTGGCAATTTCAGACGTGAAAAATCATCAATAAAAACTTGTATACCAAGATTTTCACAACTGGACATGTTCCAACAGGAATATGGTCGGAAATTGGGGAGAAATTAACAACATAGGCAACCAAGATTACATGTTTCCCCGATGTTAGCATGTAGCTACATGTAGTAATGTACTTGCAGCCAGGGAGTGACTGGAACTGAGTAAAATGGCAATTCCAGACGTGAAAAATCACCAATAAAAACTTGTATACCAAGATCTTCACAACCGAATATGTTCCAACAGGAATATGATACAAAACTGGGGAGAAATTAAAAACATCTGCAACCAAGATAACCTCTTTCCCTGATGGTAGCATGTAGCTACATGTAGCACTGTACATGCAGCCAGGGAATGACTGCATATACTGCAGCACTTTCTTCTGATAAAAATCACCAATAATTACTTATTAACACAGCATGTTCCAACAGGAATATGATCCAAAACTGGGGAGAAATTAACAACATAGGCAACCAAGATTACATGTTTCCCTGACGTTAGCATGTAGCTATATGTAGCGGTGTACCTGCAGCGAGGGAATGATGGTAACTGAGTGTAGCGGCAGTTTCCAACATGAAAAATCATTATGAGTATACCAAGATCTTCACAACTGGACATGTTCCAACAGGAATGTGGTCGGAAATTTATGAGAAATTAATAACATAGGCAGCCAAGATTACATGTTTCCCTGATGTTAGCATGTAGCTACATGTAGCCGTGTACTTGTAGCTGGGGATTGACTGTAACTGAGTATAGTGAAAAATCATCAATAAAAGCGTGTATACCAAAGTATTCACAACTAGAGATGTTGCAGCAGGAATATGATCCAGAATCAGGAAAAAAATTAACAACATCAGCAAACAAGATTACATGTTTCACTGACATTAGCATGTAGCTACATGTAGCAGTATAGGCTAGGTAATGTAAACACTTGCACAAGTGTTCTCGCAGCAGATGACCGAATAAGGAAATAAGGAAATTGGTCACAATCTGACATCAGTGTGTAGCCAAAGTAGAAACACTGTTGGAGTCTTCAGAACCGTCAACAGCCTGAGGCTCACAGGGATTCCTTCTACATATGTTTACCTTGTGATTTGAAACTTAGGTCATGTTTACATCCATCGTTGTATGACAGACAATAAGGACAAGCACAAAAGGCACTCTTTAACTATTGACGACTGTCCAGATCAATAGAAGAGCCAAATCTGCATCTGCAGAGTTCAATCTTTTTAAGTCAAGTTCTCAGTTCTTCATATTCACACTTGAAGCTGTCTGCTGTCACAGCCTTTCGCTATTGGATAGCAGACACTTTTGAGTTGAAGTGTCTTGCACAAAGACACCCCAGGAAAAAACACCCCGATGTTCCCACACACCTTCTAGGCACAATTCTGCTGCAATTGACAGCACAGGGATTTAATTTTAAGGGAAGTTCTATTGGAGTGTCTGGGTTTAACATCTTATGTCTGCAAGCTTCCACCCTGTTGAGCCATCCTAGTGCAAGTTACAGAAATCCATCCAGCTCCAGGGGTGCCGTGTTGTAACAATTTTCTGACATTCCTCTAGATTAAGGCAAAGAAATCACCCTGTGGAGATCAATATGCTTTGCACAAAAAGAGCAAAGGCCACCCTCAAGCATCTGATTGGATTTTGAGGTAAACATCAACATATGAGACACAAAGTTTAGCTGATGGGCTACAGCTCAGCATGAGGTGGGATTCAAAATATGCAGATGGTGGTAAAGCACATGAATATTAACTCAGCTCCACTAGCAGGGAAGCAGAAAGCAAAGGTCCTCCCTGAATGGATTGGTCCAGATTTTTGGTAAATATGTTCAGTGTTTAGGGACAATTTTACTGTTCAGTGTGTAAAGACAGTCCTGCAGCACACAATAAATCTTTCATGCTAATATGAAACAATGTACGCCACAATTTTCATACATGTTATATATTTTATTATTTCAAAGTGAATAGTTGAGTTGAAAATAGTTTGGTAATTCACACTTCACAGATAGAAGTTCAGAGATAGCACAGTTGAATTGCCGTCCTTGAGTGCTCTGAATGTGTCTGTGTTTCTGTATAAGGTGTCTGGACTATGTGCTGGATGAGATAGCGCTCAACAGAAATGCCAACGTCATGGTGGCTTCCCATAATGAGGACACAGTGAAACACACTTTGAGGAGGTACGGCTTTAATTATATCCCAACCCGCTGTTGAAAAATACACTTCCCATTGATTTTATTACACAGCTTTGCATCTCTCTCTCTCTCTCTTTCTGTCTCTCTCATTCAGAATGAATGAGCTGGGCCTCTTGCCCACAGAGAACAAGGTGTACTTCGGTCAACTACTGGGCATGTGTGATCAGATCAGCTTCCCACTGGGTGAGAAAAACACACTCTCTCACACAATCAACAATGACTAGGCACCGATTTTTTCTGCCCTACACGAGGATGATTTGACAGGTTAAGTTCAGCCTGTGCAGGATCTGTATCTGCTTCCCTCCCTATAACTCTCAGCTGCGTCTCCCCAGACCTTCCAGCCACACATATATACCCCACAGACCAATAGCACTGCATGACGTGCACATGTACGAGTCTGTCTGCAGCCTGAAACGTGACATATGAACTGAGACACCTCAGTATTGACAAGCTGTCTTAACGAAGCGCTGCTGCCGGCTCTCACCACTTTGTTTGTCAGTCAAAGACAGAGACAAAGACGGCAGGCAGTTGTCTGTCAGTGTGAGGTTCAAGCTGGAAACAGCCTTGACCGGTATCGATGTAAACACACACACGTGTGATTCTTGGCTGTTTTCTCAAAGGAATAGAGCAGCCAGGTCTGTGTCTTCTAATCTTGAAACAATAATAAGGTTGCTTTATGAGATAAAGCAGACTGGAGCTGAGATCTTTGCCTATCACTTACTACATCCATTTTAGAAGGTGCCTTGCAGGGCTGTGTGTTGGCAAGAGTCTGGTGATACAATACGTTTCACAATACAGGGGTCACGATTGAACATATTGAGATGTATTGAGATACTGTAATAGGGTGAGGAAAACTGTCACACTATTGAGAACACAGCACCATATGCATTAAATAAATGTTTCCTTTGCTACTTTTTGTGCAGTCCAAACAAAGGATTAAATAACATCTGCCTATTTTAGGGATGTCACGAGAACCGATTCTTCGTAATCAAGGCGATGCCAAAATTCTAAAGCTGTGACAGTACTCGATTTCTCTAGTACTGGTGGTCAGTGATTCAATTCTTCCAGACCAGATGGGGTCAACAAAGAAAGAACTCCTACCAGCACAGAGAACAGCAGCATGTGGAAAACAGCGAATTCACATTATGCTACAAACACCAGCGGCATGATGAGGCGTTGAGTATCTTCTCTGCATCTGCACTGAGCTTCTTATTTTGTATGCTTGTTTTTTTTTCAAGTGCTGAACACTGTGAAAAGTTGTGGATGGTACCAATGAAACCGTTCCATACTGTCTCCATGTTTGGTCCCCCCTCTGTTGGGGTACCTAGCACACAGATCTGGTACTAACAGGTGGAGCTGTGAACACTGCAGTCTGATTGGTCAGTAGAGGACGGTCACTCTGCTCAGGGCTGAGTTGTGGCTGGTTTTGAGGCTCATGTAACCACTGTTCATACTGTGGAGAGTTTTATTAGTAACTTAATTCACTGGGTTGACTGCCGGCAACTTTTAAGGTGGAACATTTACTTGCAATGTTACTCAATGTATGAGTTGACGACGTGAATCCATCAACACACCTTAAATTTCACTGTGACAACTTTGATTTTAGTTTTTATTGTCTCTCTTGGATGACATACACTTTTAGTAATGAGTTGATCTTCAAGCGTTTAAAAATATATATTAATTTCGACCGGAACATCCTAATCCTCACTCTGAGGAAAAAAAATAAATAAGTAACATATTACGGAGCGTCATTCCTGTGGGCTACAGCAACACTAAACCCCTGAGCTTGCCTGAGAAGGACTAAATGCACAAAGCTGCTATTTTTAAATATCCCATGGAGAGAGACTCTCACTGCAGCCTGTTCTATTTTGTTCTGAAAATGTTGGTGTGCAGCCTCGTTCTGTGGACGATAAACGAGATGCAGACTGATAAAGGAGGAAACACAGTGAGTGCAGGACGGAGCAGTGAGTGACAACAGCCCCACCCACATGAAAGAGTACTGTTTGCGGTGGAAACACTAGGGTCTAGGTACCATGTCTGAAGGGTTACTCGTGGTTTTTGGTTTCTTTTGGTACCATACTGAAAGTATTTGGTGGAAATGGGGCTGTAGATGAGAACTTTGTGTTCGAGGTTGATCATCAGGAATGAATAATAACATTTAAATTAAATTTATTTTAAATAGTTTTATGAAAGTAGTCTGTTTAAGTACATGGGATTTATTGTTTTTTTTCCACATGTTTTTGGTATCGCATCAGGTATTGAGAATCTTGGAATTTTACTAGTATTTGTATCGACTACTGAATTTCTGTTATCGTGACATGCCTGGCCTATAATCACTAAAAGCTGAAATAAAAGTGCTTGCTGGATTATTAAGTAAACATAAAACTGTAAAATATTAAAAATTGATGGTCCACAGTATCACAAAACATAATATTGCGAGGTTTCTTAAGGTCATTGATGTTTTCTCACACGCCTCGTCCCGTATTCAGTGTTCATGATCTTCTTATGACTCATGACTTTATTTCATCGCGGCATGTTTTGATGTTCTGCTAGTTATTGTGGATTAGTTGAAAGGACATTTATTTCAGCGAGTAAGCCCCGGCAAAACAGTCACAGTACGTGAGCCTGACTGGCAGACAACAGCAGCTTTTCTAATTCAAATGCAGCAAACTGAGGGTGCCTGTGCAAATGCTGCAAACCTGCCTGATTAGAAGGATTGCAGCGATCACTCAGTGAGGGAAGCTGATCCAGATGACGTCCAGTTGTGATGTGTTCTCTAGAGTCTGTCCAAAGGAACATGTGAAACTGATGTGACAGCTGTAACTAGTCAATTAAACATCAGGTTTTAACAACCTCTCTGATGATATCCGTGCATGAATAGAGAAGTAATGTAATTCATCTGTATTTATCATCCTCATCCAAATCATGCTACAAAGCCCTTTTTCTTGTGTTCTTTCCTGCCTTCCCATCCATCTCAACCCCAGGCCAGGCAGGCTTCCCCGTCTATAAGTACGTTCCCTACGGACCCGTGAATGAGGTGATGCCCTACCTGTCTCGGAGAGCCCAGGAGAACCGAGGCTTCATGAAGGGTGCCCAGAAGGAGAGGGAGCTGCTGTGGAAGGAGCTGAAACGCAGACTTGCCTCTGGGGAGCTTCTCTACAGGCCGGTGTACTGAAAACACAGAAGAAGAGACAAAGAGTGTGTCAACGTGTCGAATTTTTTATTTTATTTTTCATCTTCTCTAGTTGACGGCTGGTGCTGTGGTTGTCTGTTCTGTCTCTCCCTCTGTACGACTCTCCCTGGATGTTCATCTCCTGTTCCACCCTGTCCTGGAGTTTTCATGCTGACAGACTGTTTCGGCATGTCGCTCTCTTATTGTGTCTTTGCACTGTTGTTCTTCCCTCCGCTCTGTGATGGTATCCACCATCCTGCCTTTTGTGTACTGCCCATGTTCTCTCTGTTTCCTCGCCTTATCCGCCCCTGCATCCATAAGCATTCCTCATTTTGTCTTCCCGTTGTCTGCAGAGCTCTGGTATCCATCAAGTGGGCATCTTTACTGCTCCAAAAGGACTCCCTAAAATGTCAACGAGACCGGGGCGGGCGTCTCTTTTTATCACCCTATTCATCTTTGAGAGGGACAACAATAATAAAAATAACAGGCTTGATTTAAATGGTAGTAAAGGAAACATCAATATTCCCCTCCTATATTATGATTTTTTGACTCTTGGATGGCCACGCAGTCCCCAGAGGAGGCTTCTCTGCTCTGTGTATTTGTGTTTGAGGTCGTATTGCTTGTTTGAAAATGATGCCTGTTTATGAATCAATGAGAAAGTAAAAATGGCTTCTCACAGCACATCCCTCTTCCTCTAAGCGTGCAATGCTTCTGTTATTGTATTTACTTGAGGAAGCTATATTCTTGGTCACTGAGGTGTTACAAGAGAACATACAGTGTTCAGTATTCAGGGAGTGAATCTGCTTTTAATACAGATGCCTGCAAGTCTGGCAGGTTGTTTTATTTTTTCATTTCAAGGGAATAATATGTTAGAGGGTTGACTTTCTCTTCTATTGCATTTTGATGGATTAACACTGCAGTTTTTTATCTTTGACAATGTAAATATGTTTGAAGCAGGTAATTCTATTTGTTGGTTTTACATGTCTCACTTTATGGACCTGTGAAATTGCTCAATGAATAAATATGCACTGTAAGAACAGCAAAAGTCAGAGTGTTGTGAAAAGGAGGACTGGGTGTTATTGACTGCACGACTGTAGCCGAGAGCTATTTGTGGAGCTCGGGTTGTTTTGGGTTTTAATTCTGCGACATCTTCCGCTTAGTTATCGATACACAATTAGTATTTGAGTCAGAGGGTAACCAAGCTTCATGATAATTATGGCCTTGTCATTTTACGAGAGCAGTCAGTGCTCTGTAGACCATCATTTAATTACCCATGATGCCACGCTCAATACAGATCACAGAAATTGGATGCATTAATCATCACTCAGAAGAAACTTTAGTGGCTGTTAAGTTTTACTGAGGCAAAGCGCCACAGAGCTGTCACTGCTGCTGTATTCTATCGGTTTAATTAAGAGTCAAGTCAGCTTTTTTTTAAGATGTAAGATGTGCCTTTGGGTACACATTTTGCCCACAAATCCCTTCCTACGGGGTGCTGGAGTTTTCCTGGTTAGCTACAAATGCAAAGATGATTTAGAGGAGACATAATAGTGTGAATAATTCGACACAAGTTCAGAGTCAATCAAAACAAGCATGGATGCAGCATAATCTCTTGGACCTCTCAACATGTCTCCCTACTTAAAAGCACACAGGCATGTAATGGACTCAGTAGGGGCCAATTTACTTCATGTAATGGGTGTTGACGTTGCTCTATGCAAGTCTGAAGGATGGCGTACGTTACATATCTCTTTGGGTTTTTCAGCCACTGGTACCACACAAAGTCTCTAATTTTGACACTCTCTAATGTTGTACAATTTTAACAAATGCCAGCAGTATTTTCAGAGTCACGTGACCTTTAGGGAGAATACATTCCTGGATTATACTTAAAAACAAACAAACAGGTGGGCTAAATTGAAGTTTTGCGGCACTAAGCGCTTTATGTTCTATCTGTTCTAGCAAATACCTCTTGGTGCAACTTAGACACATCATCAGTGATGTATCCCGGGGTCATTGGATGTTTCAGGTCTTTCAACATCATACACCCTCACCCAGGCGACCCAGCAGGGGTTGATCAAGCCCCGGCTTGTGTCTAAGTGGCTTTAGTTGTCCATGGATCTCCCAGCTTGACCCACAGCCATCTTGACGCCTTTTCTGCGGCATCAGTGATGTTTTTGATGGCTCCCCTTGTGTGCAGTCCCTTCACTCCAGCATCTTGAATGCCCTAATGAGACTGGCTGAAGAATCCTCTGCAGCCAACCTCGATAGGGTTGCATTGAGTCCGCCATCCTCTGCTTCGGCACTCGTCTGGTAGCCCCTCATATTTGGCCCTCCATCCGGTCTTCCCAGGGAACAGTCAACTCCAGCAGGACCACTTGTCTTGATGTTTCTGACACCAGCACCATATCTGGCCTGAGTGTGGTCTCTGCGATGTTCTCTGGGAATTTAAGCTGTCTCCCCAGGTCGACCTTAAGCTGCCAGTCCCTAGCTGTTGCCAGCAGCCCCCCTGTCTGACGCGGACGCTGCTGCGGCTTCTCCCAGCTTTGGCGAAGGCGATGGACTGCCTTGCAGGNCAGTCAACTCCAGCAGGACCACTTGTCTTGATGTTTCTGACACCAGCACCATATCTGGCCTGAGTGTGGTCTCTGCGATGTTCTCTGGGAATTTAAACTGTCTCCCCAGGTCGACCTTAAGCTGCCAGTCCCGAGCTGTTGCCAGCAGCCCCCCTGTCTGACGCGGACGCTGCTGCGGCTTCTCCCCAGCTTTGGCGAAGGCGATGGACTGCCTTGCAGGTTGCTGCTGTCTACTGCTGTGACTTAATCACGGTATTTTAAAAATCTTATTATTTGGCAGTGGACTCATTGGAAAGTGTAAATTAAAAGGTTTCTGTCAATATTTTTTCTCATGCGTGTATGATAAAAACTCCTGGAGATATTAATCCAAATAAATGATATTTTATCTAAATCCCGCAGAGCTCTGCTGGCGCAAGTTTCATTGAAGAGGCCCCGCATTCACTTCTAGCAAATCGTTTGCAAAGAACTGTGGGTAATTTATACCTGCTGAGGATACACACATGCATCCTTTGAAAAACTCTAAATGAAGGTCTCAGGGATTTGAAGGATCCTTGACACTGGAACAGTCCTGCCTGGAACAGGCATCTGATTATGTAACATCCTTAATATTCAGCCATTTGAGGATCCTTCCTTGACTTTGAGAAACATCCACAGTCTATGGTTGCACATGGTCTTATCTAACACTCCAGGAACAGCTCCGAGCTTTGAGGCCAATTTTACATAGTGACCAAACATGGAATTACAACTTCCAGGTTTGTCATGTGTTGACAGTGGGCCCCAAATACCTTTTTTCCCATAGACTTACATTGCAATAGACGCATTTGTAAATCAATGGATATATATGTTTCATCCTCACAACTCGAAATGACTCGCTTCGCTGTAAGGATTTGATCCTTTCGGCCCGTAAACATTTCTAAGGTCTAGAAGAGGTGCACGATTAAATCATTTTTACCCCCATTCAGGTTAGCACATGGCTAAATCGGACGTTAGCCAATCGGCTGGCAGAAGTCTCTCTTGTGCTTGCTCTCTAGGACCTACAACGTGGAAGATCTGGGTAATTTCATACCGTGGAAATAAAGCTTCTTTGGCTTCATGCACCACTGAGAAACTTAGGTAAGGTAAAGGTATGTATAGGGCCCAGCCTTCAACGCTGTATCCAGCTTTCTTTATACATTCATGGGTCTGATGTCTTGGATTGTTTGTTTGGCTGTGTCCTTGGTTTTGCGGTTTAAATGGGACCACACAGCAGTCTGGCACTTCTTAAAGCACCGCCACAAATACTCTAACAGGCCCTGATTTGAAAACATACCGAGCATTGTTTTCCACGTCTCGAAATCTGAAAAGATTTTACTTCCCTGTAGCACAATGGATGGATTGGCTTGCTTCTAATCAGCATTTGTGTGCCAATAGATGAACTGACAGAAAGCAGTACCACGGCTTTGAGCCGCCCAGGAGTATTGTGTGTTTTTATTGTTTGACTCAGACTGAGAGATTACAGGTTTGCTGTGCACAAAACAGAAAACCGGGGCCATGCTCATTCAATTCTACAGCCATAACCATACCTCCAGTAATTAGATGATGTTAAAACTTTATTTCACTCCAGGAGGGCTGAGGAATAATAAAGAAATCAGTTCTGCAATATACAGTAGAAGGCTGATTCATAAACAAACATCTTGCAAAGGTGGAAGGGGAGTTTTCATCTGTCAGCACAATGCTCAAACCCTGTAACCCCACCTAGACAATAACATCAGCGATTTTATCTTCTCGCTTCACCAACATTTTAGCTGGAACCACAGATGAGTAATCAGTGTACTCCCACGTACAACAGTAGCAATGACAGTAGGCCTAATACTCATTCACTTAAATGGCCATCCACACTTAGAACCATAATTATAATAACAACTATAAACATATAGTTTTTAAAATAGCTCTAACTCAAGTGGATGGCAGAGTTCACACCACAACTACGGCAGTGGGGAGCAATATCATTGGGAGCCATTTGATGCACGATAGGAACACTGACAGCCAATCAAACACCATCCAAATTTACAGGGTGTCACAGCAGCTTGTGCTTGGCACCACTGTTTACAGGATGTTCATTCATTAGTGCGGATGCTCACATCATTATGGTTATAGTTATCGTTCTTGGTGTGGATGGCCCTTAACTGCCCGCTGGCTGACCTTTGGCTGCTGTTTCACTTCAGCCACAACAGGACGAATCCAGTTTGGCTGCTTTCTGAATGAGTTACAAGGAGTGTTCTGCATGACAACAGGTCGACTGAGATGTTGAAATCGTTTGATGCTTCTGTAAAAAAGTAACTTAAATACAAGTGGAGATGGGGGGAAAATTCAAAAAGCCCTTCAACTATAGACAGCAGACTGTATTTCCCGACATTGCAACATAATCGCAGCATCATTTCTACATGGCCAGTCAGAGTGACAAGCACAGTATAACTCAGAATATTGGCGTCAGTAAAAATGCTGCAAGACACGTTGTCAATATTTTATAACAACATCTGAGGCTAACTTGGCTCAAATGTCTAACAAGGAGAAACAAGGAGAAAGGGTGGTTAACTTTCTGCAAGACACTGACATTTCCCCAGCAAAATAACTGCCAACACTTTACAATAAGGTGCAAAGAAAACCCAGAGTAACAACTGAGGAACAAACCAGAAACCAAGTGCCAATTAACGAATATCCCATAATAGGAAACACTGTTCTATGGGCTACATAGAGTTAGGGATACTCAACATTTCTGGACAACCCAATCACCAGCATTTTGACACTGGACGTTTGTACATTATTATGTAGCGGATACATCGAAAGTTCACGTCACCAGTGCTGTGGTTAACGTGTGGTTAGTTTTGGCACAAAAACCATTTTGTTATGATTCGGAAAAGATCATGTTTTGCCTTTGGTGGCATAATCCCAGCTGGGACAATAAAAACAATCACTTTCTGTGGCACTACTCCGGCTGTAAGGAAGCCCCAGAGGCCCAGGGTGCATTCTGTCTCATGTACTCTTTACTCATGTCTGACCTCAAGAAGAGACTAAACATCAAGGAAACAGGGGACTGTCTTGAGATTACTTTATGAGCATGTTGGTGGGAAAACAACTGGAAGTGCGCTAAAAAGACTGATGTTTCTATGTATGAACTGAAAGTCACTGCAAGGTTGTGCAACAGTCTCTGCACTTCCTCTTGTACTGCATGAACTAATGACCTGATGCGAATCCTCGGATAGCGAAGGAATACTCTGCCTCTGATTGGCGACGTTTTTACCCCAACCAATCCCACACCTCGTGCTTAAACCTAACTAATCCAATCAACAGAGCCAACAAACAGGCCTTGCCTTGCCTTGCCTTGCCTTGCCTTGCCTTGCCTTGCCTTGCCTTGCCTTGCCTTACTAGCCAATCACAGGGAGAGAAGGGTGGGTCATTCCTTCGCTACGCTAGGATACACTAATATTTGACCTGTATGACGGTAAGATTAGCAAGCAAACGGCATGACAACGCAGGTTCCTCCCCCTGTTGTGGTATCTTGGTGACATATCTGAACTTCTGACTTGTCAAAGCCATTGTGTTGAATATTAATAGTGTATGTATCTATGATTTTACCATATAAAAAGATGCTTGGTGTTGAGATTTGGAGGTGTTTTTTGAGACAACCTCCATTTTCCTAGTATAAAACATAAGTGAGGAGGTGGTTAAGTGTTCCTTTTAAGAGGACCTTTTATGCTTTGTTGTATTTTTTTCCTTTCAGATTGTATTGGGAGTACTAGCACCAAACTAGTTGGAACATGATTGCACTTGACTGTGGTCTAGGCTCCTAAACAATACCCAGATTAACACTTGTTTTGGAGTCCATCAGAACCAGCTAACACAGTGTTGTCTCAGTAAAAAACAAACAAAAAAAACTTTTGTGGCTGCTATTCTGGCTGGAAACGCAGAGGTATGGTAGGGAAACGCATTTAATGGCTAAAAAGCCGCCGGATACACAGCAATGATTCATTAAAAACAGTTTTGTTGTTTGCTGGTCTTGACCAGTGCTCTGCAGCTTGGTAGGTGTCTCGCCAGGTGTCACGCTGTCCATCCCCTCCAAATCCCATTAACAAAGTCAACTCATATACTATAGAAACATTGCTTTGATATGTATAAGAACATTATCTAACTGATGACCTGTCTGATGATAGGGACATTCAAAGACAATACCGAATGATGTATGCACAGGCTAATATGTTGAAACGCAAATTTAGTATGTGCTCATTGTCTGTGAAGACCACTCTTTCTAAAACTTTTTGCACCCCAATGTATACTGCCCACTTGTGGCAGCGCTACAAAAGTAGCAGTATGCAGATACTCAAGGTGGCGTATATTGATGGCATGAGGATGCTGCTTAGGGTGCCAAGAAGGAGCAGTGCAAGCCAAATGTTTGTCATTGTTGGTGTAGATTCTACATGTCCTGCTGTACTCAGGAATCTCATGTACAGTTGTATGTGTAGGATATCTGAATCACCAAACAGCATAATTTCAGCGCTTGCAAATCCTGCCATGAGTACGGTTAAGTTCACCTCAAGGCTTAGGAGCCATTGGCGTTTTAGTTTATATGCAAATATTTGATATTTTTGTATCTGTCTGTCCTTTTATTGCGTCTTGTATTGTACTGTACTATGGACCGCCTCCTTGTCCGGAATAAAGTGTTGAATTGAATTGAACTGAATATAAAATGCACAAATGTAGCATATCCATGCAGAAACACACAATGCCAATATAGGGGCCTCAAATTCATTGTTTTTAATGTAGATGCGCAGCAGGCGCACTCAAACACCAGATCAACGTTGCCATGGTGCACACAAGTTGCCGAGCGTTTATTTTTCAGGGTGCGACAGCAACTGCTCTCAAATTTTGGAACGCAGCAGCACGCACATGCCACCAATCACAGCTGACAGATATCTTTCCCGTCTTCCATAACTATCAGTCTGTGGTAAATATGGAGAAGAAGTTGATGCTTTTAGTGCAGGGCTGCCAGAGCTGTACATCTGTCCCATAGACAATAGGCCTACACACTTATAAACAACGCCTGGAGGAAGATCAACTCTGCACTCAGGATTTCACTGTGCTTGTTAAGATTGCTTAGAAACCAGGTGGTTAAAGACACAGCGTGTGTACGGACCCTTAAATGAAAGAACTGATACCACTGCCTGTAGCCCACAATAGATATTAAGCTATAGCCAGCAGCTGCTCTGAGTTTAACAAGACTTCAGCAAGTGACAGCACCAGGCCAAGACAGAGTTAGAGAAAATTCACTAACTGAGATATAACCTATTGAAAGGTGTTCTTTAGTGATGCTGCTCTGCCGATTTTGTTACATATGAACAGAGCCAAGCTAACTGTTACTAGCAAGCTAGGAGTCATAGCTAAACTAACTGCTTGCAAACTGATATGATGGAATTAAAACAGTGAGCTAGAGACGAGAGAAATAATTTTAACACACAGACATTACATTTAAAGTAAGGCTGCAGGAATAGATGACTTCTGCTACAGTGCAGAGCAAACAGGGACACTCAGTCACCTCATCAAAAGGTTGTTAATGCATTTATAGGTCTGTCACATTATTTGTTCATGTAGACTTGTTTGCTTTCACTCGTTTTGTGTGCAGAAGGAGTGTTGTGAAAATAAGCTCCTGTAGCCTGAAGCTGTCGAGGCTTTGACTGTTGTGCACATGACGACTTTGACCTCTGGCTGAGGATTAGCTCTTCTCTAATGATATTTCAGCCTGTAAAACTTGTAAAAGCATTTGATGTGTGAAGATGATCTCATACAAGAAAATGAACGGATATCACGAGCTTCCTGTGATCCAGAATTGGTACAAGCGGGAAATAAAAAATGGATGCAGGGATGGATGGACAAATCATGAGCCTGTGGAAAACAGCTTCGACGGAGAGCCAGTTTCCCATCTGGCATACATTAAAACATCATGGTGGACAACTTTGGGTTTGGCAGAGTTTTATTTGACTGTGAATGACTCCAGCTGCGCCTGTACTGCTGATCTGCATAATGTGAAACTATTGCAGGCTTGCTTCATGTCCTGTCAAGTTTATGTTCACAGCTATTTCCTTGCAGACAGCAACCACAAGAAAACTGTTGACTTGTGAAACCGCTGGTAAATTATCACTTCTTAGTCCTGGTTAACAACAACCTGACCGAAACAGCACTGTCAAATCTTGCAATTCTCCTTTTCAGATGGCATTTTTCCATTTGTTTGCCTTTATTATGGTCAGAAATGAAGGGAATGTGTGTTCTTCATCACAGCTACTTAGTGAGAAATGTGATGAATCATTGGGCTAAGTTGACCTCGGAGCCTGGACCCAGTCCTGCACTGAAGGAATCCCCCTGGTCGCAGTACGCTCTGATGTGAACCAGCGAGTAAACAAATGAGTCGTAAACACAACAGATGGGACAGGCGATGACTAATCTCATCGGCCCAAATAGAGTGGCAGAACGAAGCATGGATGATCAAAAGCCGAGGGAGAGCAGGAGAGATGGGAAGTTTGTGTTTTCCGTCCTGCGCGCTGTCAAGTGTGCATGACGGAAAACACTTTTATTTCACACACCAAAGCATCACGTCGTGCCGCCTCCATCGGTGTCATCAGTGCGCTATCAAACACAAATCACTGAAATCATCTGCCACATCTCCTGAGTGGATGTGTGTGGCAGAGCGTTGTCACTTATCACAGGTTTTGTGACGGGGAGGGGCTGGAAAAATGCAAATAACATATCACACGCCTCACACATCCCTGAAATTCATTTATTTTTTTTCCTCCAGTCAGTCTGTCATCACTGACTGGTTTGTGTTTTTAGTAATCTCATTTGGAGGCGAGTAAAGCCGTCCAGGAGGAATTAAAAACAATGACAGCGGCCTCCCAATCCTTTCCCTTTAAGTCACGAGTAACGGGGATGACACAAAATGCATCTTGTCTCAACTTCTTACAGTCTGCCGTTTCTCCTCCAACACCTAAACCTTTTGTTCTGTGCCAATGAATGGCCCCATGTATAATAGATCATTAAAGCGCTTTCATCTTTTCTCTTTGAGATGCACACTGGTTTCCCTTTGAAAGCGTAAGCATGCTGCAGCTCTAAAGAGCCGCAACTGGAAAAACTAGACTTACCGCCTTGCTGGTGTTCGCCTCCGCCAGGCGCTGACCAGTCAAGTAGCAGTTTACACTCCTGTGTGTCCAGACTCATATATTACTGCGGTGAAGACTGTGAATGAATTTATTAAAACAGTATTAAATGTATTTTTACAGAGGACTGATAGAGAGCTTCATTTCATGGTGCAACGACAGTCGCCTGGAGCTCAGTATCAGCAAAACCAATGAGCTAGTGGTGGAATACCAGAGGAACAGGACATAAAGTTGTAGCCATGCCAGGAGACAGTGCTTTAAATATGAATGTTGCTGCTAAGAAGCTACAAATTTTAAAACATGGATGCTTCACACTCATCTTCAAGGTCTATACAATCAGCACGGACAGTTTCAAGGTGGACACCCCTGGCCTTCCTTAGCCAAAGCTTAAAACTACAGGTGAACAGGCTTTTTCTGTTCAGGCCCCTTGTAGAAAGACCTGCAGTAGGAGATCAGGGAAGCTAACACATTGTTGTCTTGTTAGTCACGTTTCATTAAGTTTATCTTTATCTAGGGCTGCCCCCTAAGAGTCGACCAAACGGTAGTCACCCAAAAGGTCATCAGTCGGCAAGATTTCATTGGTTGCTTAGTCGCAGGAAAAAAAAACATTCCTGAAACTCTATTAGGAGCTGCACCTTGTCAAAATAAATCAAAACCTATATGACTGGTCCATGTGGGAATTTAATTTGAAAGGACAGACACAGGAAGTGTCCACGCTCAGCAGTCAGACAGGGGTCAGGTTAATTTCCAGGGCTGGTACCTGCGGTTATTCCACAGGCTAGTTAATAACACGTCGGGCAGGAAATCCAAAGTGTGGGATCATTTTGAGAAGGTGAAGGACGAACCCAAGGTGATATGTAAACTCATCTTCATTGGTCGACTACAAACATGACGTATCATCTGAAACATGGAAGTAGCTACATGCCCATTAGCCCACAGCGTCATTAACAGGCGGCTCGCTCAGTGTGTGACGTGCACTTGTAGATAAAATATAGGCCTATATTAATGAAGGTTCATTAGTACGGTTTTGTATTTCTCTGTAATGTAGCACAGTGTTAACAATGTTACTGATACTATTCTTTCTCACACCTTCAACTCAAACCACCAAAATATATCATTTAATCATTAAAGTAATATCGTTAATTAATGGCCCTAAATGACGGCTATTGGTCGACTAGGAAAATTCTTAATCGAGGGTCCTAGAGTTGAATAATGAAGAACGTTAAGATGTCACTGTGAAGTTGACCTTTGACCTTTTGGATAAAAAATGGCCGTCATCTCATCAGGTCATCCTGTTAGACGTTTGTGTGAAATTTTAACAACGCATTTTTTTAATTTAACATTAATTTATGAATTATTGACTTATAGCCAACTAGAAGTACCACCTTGTAATTGCCGCTGCCAACCCGTCAATTTGCAGTTACAGTCTACACCCGTATCTGTCCAGACTCATATATTGCCATGACAACTGAAAATTTTTCAGATATGGATGTCTGCAAAGAAGCTATAAATTCTAAAACATGGATACTTCGGACACATTTTCAACCCTGCAGCTCAGGAGATCTATACAATCAGCACAGTTTCAAGGTGTGAGCCCAAGATTAGTGTCACCAATTCAGTATCTGACCAAATGTCTCCCCTTCTGTTCCTGAGTTATGACTATAGGAGCCGTCTCCAGTGTAAAATGTATGTGTAGGGGTCGTTGTTTGTCATGGGTGTCTGTCATTATAGGTAGGAGCCATTCATTGAGGGACAGGTAATGCTAGATGGGGGAGCACACATAGTTTTTAGACTGCAACGCCAGGACTCGTCAAGTCAGGTGTTTGCTGCTCGATGTAATGGTGAACATTTGAACCTTTGAATGGTTTAGGGACACAGGTTCGTGAATGTTTGCAAGTTTTTCATTGAAGACTACGGTGATAAATAAATCATGCATCAAAGAAGAAGAAGAACAAGTGGACTCTTCGCTTTCACCTGATGAGCAGTGGTCGGTTAGGTCTGGCGAGCATGTCGATTAGTAGTGTTTTTGCGGAACATTTTGATGCCAAAGTCTGAAGCTGACCTTTGACGTTTTGGATATAAAATGTCATCACTTCATCATCTTGTCATAGTAAGTGCATGAATTCTTAAGTAACAGACAAAAACTGTTTCCTGAGGTCACAGTGACCTTGACCTTTGACCACTGAGATCTAATCAGTTCATTCTTGAGTCAGAGTGGACATTTGTGCCAAATTTGAGGAAATTCTCTCAAGGTGTTTGATATATCACGTTCAAGAGAATGATACATACATACGTATGCTGGTGACAGTTCCTGCCGGGGCTGTTGCCGGCCCTCTGTACAGAGGCATAAAAAAAAGAAGATGAGAGGTTTCTCTGTGTGTGTTGGTGTGTGTATATGTGGGCGGGTGTTCAGATAAAAGTTCTTAGAGAATGCCACCAGTGTGGAAAAGGAGCAGAGCAAGCGATCCGTCACAGCCGCTGGCCAAACAACCTTGTTCCAATACTTGAATTTGACCACCAAGGCCTAGATTTTCCACATTTGCCCCTGTACACTCACAAACACATGGCACCCATACATAACCACATGTGCACATGCAGACATACAGTGCAGAGAACATATAGATGTAGAAGCACACATACAAGAAGTCACACACTGATGCACCGGCAGTGTAGGCTCACATAAACGCACCTGCACCCACACACACTCTTCCTCCCATCAGTTCCCATATCTATCAGTCTGGGGTGAGAGATGATTTGGAGCGGCTCAATGTTTTGATCATTAGTTTGGACTCATGGAGTGCAGCAGCGGTGAAAAATGAGACTGCTATCTCATGGCCACCTGTTCTTTTAATAAGAAAAAGAACAATTACCTATCACAGGATGGATTGGCTACCTGATGCCTGGGGAAGAAAACCATGTTGGTGTGTGTGCACGCTTGGTTGAGTGTTTATTTGCACCTGCATGCGTATACATTTGAATTCAATTCTGTCTATATATGTCTGTGGGTATATAGATCCGGGATAAAGGTAACACATAAATCTTCCTGGAGACAAACATCATACAGGAGATATGTGTGTGTGTGTGTGTGTGTGTGTGTGTGTGTTAGGTAGCAGAGTGTGCACGCTTCTTTTTCTTTGCCACATATTCTCCTCCAGGTTTGCCTTTTGTTCACAGAGTTACAAGCTGAGAAGACATTTTTGCCCCTTGGTGAGAAATGTTTGATAATTGAATGGGGTTTATAACACAATGTTCCAATTTAATTATTTAGTAACCCTTTTAGTCTGAGAGTAAGTCAGACGTGTACCAGTTTAACATTCGTGCTAAGAAACGACTGTGGCTCAGGAACAAAAGTAACAGTGCGGCTGATTGTATGTTGGTTTATGATAAAAAAAAAAAAAAAGTCACATTTGAAAATTGGGAACATGAAAAATCAATAAATTTGTGCTTTTATTAAATACATGTGCTACACATGTGAGCTGAACAGCTTGTGATAATTCTCAAAGTCAGCGTCTGGTCTGCTGTTGCAACACGACCTCCAGTACCCTTTGTAGTAGCAGCGGAGAACTGCTCAGAAAAGCAGCAAATTAAGATTGCTTTCTTTGTGACATCAACATGCCAACGTGCCAAAGAGCTGCTCTGAGTGGTTGTACAACTAACAAGACGAATCCAAGTCTCCAGTTTCATATCATACCAGTTGAGGAATTGCAAAGGAAAATTGGTCTTCAACAGCCCCTCCCGTTGTGGAAGGCCGCCTCGTTCTTTTTAAACTAAAAAGGTTCGCCAATATGACCACCCTACGAGGCCGAAAATCGGGCCCCTTGGATCAACTCGGCAATCCAGCTCTGTGTGTCTAAACGCTCGCAGCTTGCCGGCAAAACGGCCCAACATTTGTGGAAAATCTGGCAGTGTAAAAGGGGCTATAGAATAATGGTATAACAGTGATACTTCTTACTTGTACTCTACTCATTCTTTAAGCTAGTGTAAAGGTAGTGGTGCCATGTAAAACTTTTTTTGCACTTGACTTTTATTTTCAAATTTAATCAAATGTAGTCATATTTATATCAAAGAACAAACAAACATGGTGTATCACATAACAAATGTAAGCTTTGCATCAACATATCTTGTTCATATTATAAATAGAGGCAGCACAGACCCCAGCCAACATTTGTATGTGGGGCTCATGCGGGTGGTAAATGCGTTAAAAATGGGCCCTATATGGGATTAACCATGGGTTCCATAATGGCCCCATGCCAGTTGCCCACATGGTTGGATTTAATCAAGTGGTCCCCATATAGGTTATGCTAAGGCTACCTGGGTACGAAGTGAGTATGGGCCCAAAACAGGCATTGTATCTGGGGCCCACTTGGATAAAACCACCCATGTGGGCAACTGGCATAGGGCCAATGTGGAACCTGTGGACAGTCCCACACAGGGCCCATTTTTCCGTCCATTTGAGACCCATACGGGCCCCACATACAAATGTTGGCTGGAACACAGGCACCCAAATAGCCAAATTCATTTAATGCCAATTGGGGAACTCTGGAGGGATGACATAGGAAGGTCAGTTGTCACTGTATCACCACTATACATGTATTTCTACACATTCAGAAATGCATCTGTATTTATGGCTTCAGCTGCATGTGAACAGTATCGATCAAACCCCTCCTCTCCACTGGGGTTATGGCGAAGGTGTGTCCTTAGTCTCCGTAGCATTACTGGTGTCCACTTTATGTTAAAGACATTAGTCTTGAGTTGGAGCTTGGCCGTCACACTTCATATCAAATATACACTCCTCAATCTTTCCCTCCTCTGTTGGACAGCTGGTGGCTTTACATTTACTGTGTCTCCCAGTATAAAGAATGCTGGGTCTGGAGGTAGGTCTACCCCATGATTTGCTTAATCTCCACCTTAATGTCTTTCCAATATTTTTCCAATTTGGGATGATCTTAAAAAACATGGGTGAGGTTGACAATTTTTCCACATTGTCGTCACCGTAATAAAGAGGTGTTGCTGTATATTGCCAACATAAGAGGGGTCTTAAATAATCTCATTCTAGTTTTCCATTTAAACTCCCATCAGGTAGGGCTACTCATTAGCTTCTGACCCTCCTGGCCCAGCGATCAAGTCTTTCGTCATATCTTACCGTAAAATCACCAGAAAGGGCGTCAGAATAGATGAATGCCATGTGGCCTCAATATTATTCAATCAAAATGTGACTAAAGATTGTGATTTGTGTGACTTAATCAGAGTGGATGAAAAAACAAAACTCAACCAAGACTTTGCACTGTACAGACCAGAGAATACATCCTCCCTTTCAAAGATGGCAGCAATCTTGTGACGTCATGTTGACTTTGGTAACATATTTACAGACAGAAAGCAAGCACCTGAGAAGATATTCATGAGAAGTAATCAGTTCATTAAAAACAGAATAGAAATAATCTACGAGTAAGAACATGTATCTCCAAATAACATCCTGGTAATCTAGGAATTAGAAGCATCTTATCACAGAGCTGCAAATTTCATTTCTGTTTAACAAACCTAACCATACCTTAAAAGGACAGTTAACCCCCTGATCAAAGAGACATATTTTTCATCTCACCTGCAGTGTTATAAATCAATCTATCTTACCTTAGTGTGGGTTGCTGACTATTGGAGATATCTGCCTTCTCTTTCACCGATGTAACAATAACGGCGTCCTCCTCGGCTGAGCTGTAACGTTAGCTAGCTCAGGGGTGCTAGGTAAGCTAGCAGTAGATGCATGCTTCTGTCTGTGGGTTGATACTGTTATGAGGTGTAGTTTGGTAGAAAGAAAATAGTTCCTACATGAAACTGCTCACAGTAAGGCCTCATTTACACCGCAATCGATGCGTTTGCGTAGCGCTCGCGAAGCGGTCCACAAGCGTAGCTACAGCACACGTGTATTCACACCAAAACCGAACAGATGCGTCGCACAGCAGCTGTTGCTGTCCCGTCAAAATGCAAACCACACCTGAACAGTTGGTGGCGGTACCCCAAGAAGAAGTGAGTTTGGACCCAAAGCCCAGGGTGGACAGGTTCGCGCGCCAGTGATTATTCCAGCACTTGGAGAATTAATATTTAGCACTACAAATGGGTAAGTACATGAAACATGTGCCTGTCAGATCTCGCTTGGTCAAGGGGGAGATGTCTACAGTGGCAGAGAGAGGTCACAACACACGCAAACTTGTGTTTTTTGTTGAATACTGCGACCATTCGACCAACGGATGCGGTGTGAATTCTCTAACCTGTTAACATGCTCGCCAAAATGAAAATGCGAGTAAACAGCGACCGTACGTGAGCGCTACACGAACGCATCGCTTGCGGTGTAAATGAGGCATAAGATCCGTGGAGTAATCATGTCATGATTTCTGGAAGAAGACATTGGTGAATGTTGATTTTTTCAAATGTATTTTTTTGGCGCTTTGGGCACTACAAGCCGAGTGCCTTCTAGTTCCATTATATTCAAGAGAAGGCAGACATGTCTATGGACGATATCTCCAGCAATCAGCAACTCCCACAGAACAATCCTGACTATCCCTTTAATAATAACTTATTGGAATGACTATCGACATCTGTAACTGCCATGTGCAGACAGCTCAAATAAAAAAGAAAAAAATAATGTGGCCATATGGATGACAACCTCTCTCAGAGGGAAAGGCAGAGGTGGTGTGATGCTGTTGATAATGGCTGTGAAATCAAGCCTTAACTAGAGATAGCAGGTCAGGAACACTCATATGAACACTCAGTCACTGAGTTATAAGGGCTTGAATTTATTCTGTGAAATCCTTATTGTCCTTTTACAAATGCCATTAGAATGACAAATGTTATTTTCTAATACTATTAATACACACAGAAACCCCCACACACTGCTCTGCATACGTGTGAGCATGTGTGACTCTCTGTCCGTGTCTTTGCATGGGAGTAATTGGATATGCGTATGCCTATAGAAAGCAGCATGCTACCAGGCAAACGCTGCATGGTGCTCCTTGGTTTGGGGATCCAATTGTCATGCCAGAACAGTAGGAGGAACATTTACCAGACCAGTGATGCTGAGATGAAAGCAGAGAGAGTGAAGCAGCCGGGCTGGTTTTCTTGCTGCTCTGCGGTGAGCAGACAAACAGCAATCGACCAGATTGGTGTTTGGATTTGCTGAAGATTTTACTGAGGTGTTTCTATGAAGGCAGCAGAGCTCAACCGAAGTAAACCATGTTTAACTGAACCTATTGGATCTGACCCACTTCCAAAATGTACCTATACTTCCCCTTTTCTCTCTCACTGACATTTATTTAAGTTTCATATTTGTTTTAGACTCCTATTATTTTCAGTGTCTTCAAAGGGTTGGTTCATCCGTATCACAAAAAATATACAGTTTCTCCAGCCTGCTCTCTTCAATCTGCATACCAATAACTTGACTTTAGATATCTGGCACATAGTTTGGGTTTTATTTGTGCAGGTTTCGGCATATCTTTTGTGATTTTTTTCCTCCAAATAAAATGAAGCTGAAATTTGTGCTTTTCAAAATATGTCAGCAGAAATTTCAGAAAGAAAATCTGCAGGAAAGTAAAAAAAATATGTATTTCAATTTGGGTGAATTAACCATTTAATGCAACAATTAACCATTGAAATCAATGTCATATATTTTCAGTGTCTATATATGTGTCAATGTGAGTGTCTACGTCTATGATTATCTAGTGTGTCTTTGACCGTCCTTCACTTTTACTGTTGCGGCCAAAACACATGGAGCACGGATGTTGCGTGTCACGTGGGCTGGGCGGAGCAGGGTTTTTACCTGCTACACAGACTCCATCTTTGCAGCATGTGGTTGCTGCCAGCTTGTGTATGAAGTTTTGCCAAGTGAAATTGTAGTTAGTTATGCAGGATTTGGAAGCATAGGCCAGTGGTTCCCAACTGGTGCATAACAGAGACAGCAAACTAGCTCAACAACATGGCCAAATGCAAGTATGACGCTGAATATATTAAACTATGTAAACCTTGAACAAATGACCAAGGAGGAGTCTGGACCACATGGTTGCTCAGCTGCATGAAGTTAACGTTGAGCATCATGGTGGCCGTGTGGGCAAGTGCAGCTTGATTATAATGGACACACTTGCTGCGGGCATGATGTAGCAGACATGTCGCGCTGCCCCCGTGCCCCATGTATTTGGGCCATTACCTTTTTATTGACTGTTATTATTAGTTTTATTACACCACATTCTATTTTATTTTGTTTTAACTGTTTGTAGTTATATTTGTATCTTTCCATCTGATGAGTATGAAAGTCCAGTTTTCACTCTCATTTTTGGTCTCCACCAACTCCTGAGATGGATATCTGTGGTATATCTGCCTCTGTAGCTGCTAGATGCTCCCCTTTGTTCACTAGCTAGTTGCTAATTTTTGCCCAATCCCATTTCTGCCCCTTAAATCTTCCACTTGGTATTGAGTGCCCTTGTTTGCAAGATAACCCTTGATGAGGGAAGTGAGAAATATTAGGGTAGAGATCTTTCCCTAAGAAATGAGACACTACTTCATGCAAATCGGCGTGACCAACGTGCAGGCATACGTCACGTGTAGTAGCGATGCAAGATACCGGTAGTCATTCAGGTTTGAAAATGCCAGCTGCAGTGCTTGTGTTGTGGCGTGTGCTATGTTTATACTTCTCTGTCTAATGAATCAACGGAGAGGAAATGCTGAAAACAGGAGGCACCCACAACATCTTCTAGTTCTGATCGATTTTGTTCGGGTAAGTCGATTTGTTTAAATGTTTTGACACTGTGTTCAACCGAGTTGCTGATGAGTTTACGCTAGTCCAACCATCTGTTGTTTGTATAGCCTACATTCCGATCATACAGTAGCAAATTGTTTTCCAAAACTTGACGAAGTTGCTGACTTCGCAAGGTGTTCTGGGAAATTTCATCTTCCACTTCGTTGAAAGTGTGGGTCTGGGCTCCCTTGGAATCTAGGGCGGGTTTTAAGCGTTGGAAACCACTTCCACTACCTCAATTCTGTTTTGGGACACCACTAGCCTAAACGTGAACGCACACAACTAAGTGCAAGTGGGTAGTTCTAAGGGATGTGTGGGTATTTAGGTGCTGGGCAGGTCGGAGGTAGGGTGAGATTTTGGAGCTTTTTAGCTCAACACAGCTGCCTCTTGTGGCCAAAAAAGTCTGTATGAGAGCGGTGTGAATGAACCAAAACAGTCAAGCTGTGGGGCGTAAAAACAATAAGCTCAATGATGTTAAAGTTCTACATAGCGGTGAGGTGAAGTTCACAGTCAGGCACTAATTCTCTTTGGGTTCATTAGAAAGTGACAATATTCATATTCAGAAAGTCATGTGATCTGTTGCCAATAGAAAACTATTGATTACAGCAGCTTTAATTTGCTTGTAATCCCTACTTTGTGCAACACATTTCATAATAACGCAACACGTCATCTACTCTATGATACAATTACACCAAGAGCTGATGAGCTAAAATTTATTTCTGCTCATTTTCTATCATTTTCCCCTTCTCTGGTGAAATATGAATGCTTGACTGGACAGATTCTCTCCATAGTACAAGCTTAAAAAATGAAAAGCTTGAATAAAAATCTAATTGGATTGAGCTGTTCTTTTCAGCACACGATGGATAAATGAATTAATTAAATGGGCGTCTTGAATGAATGGAACTGGTGTGACACTTTAATAACAGGTCTGGTTCCCCATTGTGATGAGATTGTGGAAAGAAGAGACACACTATAGAGACTATACAGTAGATACATTGAATAGAGTTGAAAAGAGGAGCAGTTGGAGGTGAGCTGAGAGCCCGTGTCAGCAGTATTAACTTATTTGATTCTCCTCCAAACAGGGTATGAATAATTGCTTGTTTTATTTCAGGATGATGAGTCAGAGAGCGCCTCCCTATTCTTACACAACCCCAGGCTGAACGTGATGCGGCAGCCTATAAGAGCACTGATTTTATGGATAAGAGAGCCAAGTCTGGCACATCCTCATTGATTTCTCCCTCTCCCTTGTGTTTGTGTAGGCTCCGATTCTGGGAGCTGCAGAAAAAAGAGGGCGTGTGAAGGGGAAACAAATGGACATCTCATCCGTTCTCGTTCAGCGTTTTGGACACCCACATCTTCATTGAAGCGCCGATCGTGCTGCCCATATGAGGAAGCTGAACCCACATGTTTTTGCCTCGCCAAAATGCTCAGTAGAGGTGAGCCTTTGGATGCAAGCCCAAGTGAGGAGAAAGGAAAAAAAACATGCCATATTGGTGGCTAACACCAGGGGGCAGTAGTAGTCTGCTCGGCCCCTCCACGAACCTCGACCCAGCTGCGTGTATGTGTGTGAGAAAGAGATCCTCAGCAGCATCTTCTCCTCCACAATCCTCAGTCCTAAAAAGCCCTTTTAAAAGGCTGTATGAAAATTCATCGTGCTTTCAAACTGACCTATTTTGGGAGATTGGTTGCTTGGCTTCTCTGAATTCCTCCCTTTTTTCTCTCGCCCCTATATTCTCTCTTATCGTGATGAGGATTTTGAGAAGACAGAAGAAATATTGGCAAGTTGCTGGGGCAGATTTAAACACACCGAAGAACCAGCAATAGTTTGAGAGCGTGGGTACTAAAAATAGAGCCCTAATACCAACATGTCAGTGATTTTCCATGAACTACCTAAAGAACATATGGCAGCAACGCACCCACACACAACCAGTCTGTCTTATTCCCCCTCTCTTTTCTGCCATTTCACAAAGCTTCTTGAAGTCCAAACATGCCACCATTGCTTGGTGAGAGCACTCCATTTCCACAGACATGCATCGTAGTAAACACAGTAATCTCCTCCTCCATGTTTTAAGGATTAATATCATCTTTATTCATAAGCGTAGCGGGAAGACTGCTGTCGTGCTTGTGGAGGGACGCTCACACACACACACACACACACACACACACACACACACACACTGCAGGCAAATAACCATTAAGTGTCATCCAGGCCGGCTCAAACACACGTGCCCTTGTCTTCTTTCCGTGATGGCATGACCTGTGGGTGGCAGATTGATTTGGTCCAGCGAGAGAGGGAGAAACAATCAGATCAAAGAGGAAGAGGAAGTCAGAGAGAGAATAAGCAAGAGGGGGGGTAGAGGGAGAGCTCTTCCACTTTCACTTGATGGATTTAACTCTCATTCAAAGGGACAGACTTATGACGCATGGGAGAGAGATTCGCTTTTCCTTCCTTTTATCTGCGGAAGTACTACAGTGTCTCTTCTCCACTCACACACACACGGGGTTGTAAGAACACCCCCGCATGCTACTGTCCTCTCTCTCTGCTCCACACACACAAACACACCCCCTCCAGCACTCATCTGTCCTCTCTTTCTCTCTCCCTTACTCTTCTTCTATCTCCGGCTAACAAGCCCGGGCTCCAGGGTTGCATTAGCGGGGTCCTCGGACCACAGTCCCCATCGCTGAGCTGGAGGAAAGGGTTTCACAGCACTGCTATCTGTCTGATTGCCCGTGTGATAAAAGAATGAAGCTGTTAGGAGAGGAAGAGGAGGAGGAGTATCATCATAACAGCCTTTGGGGGGCCACAAGTTTGGCTCCTGGGGGCGAGATTGTGCGACTCTGATTTCCCTGCGTGCTCTGTAGCCAGACTGATAAGACACAGGCGGAGTGCGGGGGGCTCGATGTGTGTTTGTGAAGCATCTTGGTGGCATTTTGTGCGCGCGAGCATGGTGTGTGTTTGTTTGCGCGCGTGGTCCCAGGCGAGGATTACCTTAGCACTCATTATCACTCATGGTGAAGATCATCATTATAGCCTTGCCTGCCCCACGTGGCTCCCCCCCTGCCTCCCTCCAGTAACTCACTGCTAATACCCACACTGCTCTGAGACACACTGTAGGCTGCAGCGAGCAGGAAAGGGCACATACTGTACATAAAATGAGGCGTGCTAGCAGGGATGCTTTGCTTCGGTCAGGAGAAAGAATGCAAGATAACAAAAGTATTAGTTGTTCATCCGTAGAGAGCACGCGTCTCGAAAGCAGGCAGGCGCTTTTTTTGCCGCTGTTGGTATTGTTTCGTCTGAGTGAAAGCTGCTTACAAGCTGCTCCAGCGGTTTACAAATCTGTCTCTGGAAAACAATTTCACTTTCACAGACCTCCCTCACGCCCATTGTTTTCAGTCTTCTGTGTCCCATGTGGACATTACCGCCAGCTCACCCCTGATCTCACTTTCTGCATCGAATGCATTGTTCCCTGACAGAAGCTGCGCAGTACATCCACGGCTTTGTGATGTAAATGCTTAATGTGCTCGCACGTATATATATATTAATAATAGTAATGTGAATTCAGCGATATTGTCTTTAATCCCATTTCTGGCAAGGTGAAGATGAAAACGTTCCAGCAGTGATTCAAAAGGTTTAAAGGCAAAATGTCAAATGAGGATATTAGTGTGACTTCTACTTTGCAGCAGCACAAATGCATTAAAGCGTGGATTCATGAGGCTACAGTGCACATGTCATCATCCAATTCTGACTGTGACTAATGTGATTGTCGTGATCTGCTTCCTGTTTTTATTTTGGACCACTAAGGCTCAGTATTTTCCCTACCAAAAAAAAAAAATACACCCTACTATTAAGTTTCAGATTGGCAAGTTACACATCAGAAGCATGGAAGGAGAGGAAAAACACTATGAAATTGTGAAATATATGCCACACAGTAGCAAAGCCAGGCTTTTGTGAGAGCAACAAAGTGAACCTTTTTTCCCCCTTTTTTTCACTATTTGTCAAAAAGTAATCTTGAAACGCTGAAAGCTGTCATCTAGATCTTATTGCAAGCTGAAATATAGTCCTTAAAAGTACAAGCGTATTATTATTCATGAGTGACATCAAATCGCATTTCACCTACATTTTAATGTTGACTGAGGAAAAGTGGTGGGTTGTGAATAATGTCATCTCAAACAGCCGAAGTTGTGATTATCTCGCCGTACGCCTGGAGAATAATAAGACACACCAGCCCACATAAGCAAGACAGAGAAATACTACTAATGCTTTTCATGTGCTTTCAACATAGTTTAACGAGAACTTGAGTGGTTAAACACACTGTTTTTACAGCTTGGCTCGTGGCCAATGAAACTTTTAGACCTCCTTATGCTGTAAGTACTAAATCAGATGGATGAACTTCAATCACTCATTCAATAACAGCAGCAAAGAAACACATGCTTCAGGGGATACTTTCTTGGAGCTGATCCTGCTCTGCTTTTAAATTCAGAAAAACAAAGAGGGAAAAAAAGGCCTTTTCTAAATGCTATTTTGCTGCATTGTGCGGCTCATAAGAATAGCAAAGAACCCAAAGGGCAGAAAGAAGGCAGCAACAATGGTTATTATCTCAGCTCATTTGACAATGACATATAGAGACAATCCTAGACTGAATGTGTTTAAGCGCTTTTCGGGTTGTTTCCCCCCCTTTTGTAGTTCCCTTTGACAAAGAACCCGCGCTGGAAATTTCACCCGACGCCGGTGCGGCTCTCCAGCGGGAAGGAGCGATGAGGTGTGGCTGAGTCGAGCCAGACTATTTTCTAAATGTAAACAGAGGCATTCACAACCATTGAGTCGCATCTGTCTTTGTCTGCGGATCTGCCTCGGTGTCTGTTTTTTTTTTTTGTTCCCACACGCAGCCCCCAAAATATTCACAGACACGCACGCTTACACATAAATTCATCTCGTTTTCTATCCCATCATCCCAATTCACGCTCCCTTTCAGTTGTTTAATCGCTGCAGAGGATTGTGGGACACAGCGCCGATAGAAAAAAAAAAAAATACAGATATTGAGAGAGCAGATATTGGCTGGGCAGTAGTCTACACAGGTTTCAGTCTCAGCAGTCACGACCTCAGGCGACCTTGAGGTAGTGTTAGAGGGAGATATAGAAAGCAGTCTGGCTCAACACGGGTACCTCTCTCTTTCTCATTCACAAGCACATGTACACACTTCGTCTCACCTACTTGTTTTTCAATTTCCCCCCTCTTAACTCGGTCTCACATAAAAATATAATGTTTTCTCTAATCCGTCCACCTCTTTCGCCGTCTCTCCCCCTCTCCCTCTCGTCTGTCACACACACTCACACACACACACACACACACACACACACACACACACACACACACACACACTAGACTAATCTCATCAATTGTAACACCTAGCGGAAATGAGTCCCTCCCTGCCATTACCAGCTGCCACATGTACAAGAATCTATTACACGTATTTCGTTTCTTGATTATAAATGAACATTTCCTTTGCTTCTCCTCATTGTCAGCTGATATGGATGGTATTGATTCAACCTACAGCCAGTCGAGGAAAGCTTTAATATTTCCCTCTCTACACCTGGGTCCTGTTTCAAGAAGCAGGTCTGCTGAGTTAACTTTGCCCAATAGAGCGGTGCAGGAATGAGTCCAAAACCCGGAAATTAGTTAGCATTTTAGCACTCCCGGTTCCCTCGTCTCGAAGTCAATGAGTTTATTCAATGGGCTTTTTGGTTAGATCACTGAACTAAGTTCCATGGTTAACACGAGCTGAAGAGACTTTCATGTATTGTTGCATGCCATAAAATACGAAACTTTGAAGGCTTTTGTCTCACAAAAGAGGATTGCTAACAAGTGGTTAAATGAGACTCCAGAGCATCATCAGCCAATCATGGCTTTACAGTCTTTTTGTGGTGGCAACGTTGACGTCATGCCACCGTAGTGTAGTTTGTTTATCGCCTATGTAACTGAACTCAGTTGGGCCTCGCTGTAACTGCTGGTAAGGAAACCATGGAATCTGCGTCATGTGGACAATAATGAGGAGGGTCTGCATCCTTTTTACACCACCATTTACTCTCTGAACAGGAACAGAATATGTACTGGTCAGTCATACAGTTGGCTTGTTACAGGCAGCTCACACACATCATGCTCGGGCATGACTCTCGTGAACTGGCCAATGTTTTTAACGCCTGCTGTGGCATTTACCTACTACCTCTAAGAGAAGGAGCCAATAACACAGGTATACCCACTTAACTGAGCCCGGTCTCACTCCAAAGTCGTTGAAATCCATCGCTTGGGTAGCAACTTGTGGCTTCAGAAACCAACGAAAAAAGGTGTCCTTTTATGTCAGCATGATACACGTCCGGTTGCTGTTGTGGTTTAACGGCACCAGGTGGCATCAGGGGAAAGAGTGTTTTTCGCGTCACGTAAGATTATAAAGCCAAACCTGTTCTTTTGTTGCTTAAACCCAATGACAAGTGTTTGTTGTTGAAGGAAAAAAAACATCATTAACAACATTATTTTGAAAGAGACTGTGTGTAAACTTTAAATTTCCAGTGAAAATGGAAGCGTATCTTGAAAGAAGACAATGCATGTAACAGACAGAACTTGATACAATGTCCCAGAACGTCAACAACCAACACAACCAGGGTACCTTGTTGAATGCGAATGTGGAAAGTCCATGAGCAAGCGCTTCAATATGTGACGAGATCGGAGTGAGAATGTGTTGCTTAACCACATAAGTGCATGACTTTCATATTATGGCAATAATAGCAAGTGGAATTACATACAGCACTCAAGGCGGCAACTGGTTATGGCCACATGAACAAACCAGGGGCGATTGCTCTGAGACAACAAGGGAGGCTGAACTTCCCCTAAAATTTCATAGAAGAAATGATCAAATATGCACTATTGAATTTACATTAAAATATGAATTTACACTGCATTAAACGTGCGCTAGGATGCGTTTAACATCATGACTATGATGTTCAAACGTCAGCTGTTTATCACCAGTTTTCAAACGCGACCTCCCTGTCATACATTCTCGTGTCAGCACGGTGGACGCGGAGCCTCCAAGCATTCCTATGAGACAGCGCTGAGCAGGTTTTTTTCATGCAGCAAAGCGAGACGGTCATTGGATAAATGTGACAAAATCATCACTTCCAGGGAGGCTCAGCTTCCCTGGGACCTAATGGAGCGGTAGGCGGGAGAGGACGCTCCTTTGTGATTGACAGCGCTTTGGAAGTACACACTGGCATCGGCGAGTGGAGTCTTCTGACAGAGTGCCGTCCGGAGTTCCTTATTTCCATAAGCTATATAGCTCATTTTCACCGTTTGTACAGCACACACACAACACACACTATAAATAAGGGTTAGGGTGTTTAAACCCATCTGAAAGTCTTCGAGGTGTGTTTTGCTGTGGTTCTATGGCATGAGTGTGGTTGAAAAATGGCTTCAATTAAATGTTCCTTTTAGAAGTTACTGCCTCGCTGCAATATGACAAATTTTAAGATGTAAACTTAAAGTGAGCTTCCCCTGTTTGAAAGACCAGCAGCCGACACTGGACCAAACACAAGGTATGTGGCAGAACTTCGCCTGTCAGAGATTGTAGCAGCACGTGCCACATCCAGGCTCGAGACACTCAAAGAGGATTGTATGCTGGCCGATAAACTCATCAGCAATATAGGCCTAGTCATTGAAACATGGGCTGATGTTTTAGCTTTAACCAGAAAATGTATTCAGATACTTCAATGAACCTGCTTCTTGAAACAGACCCTGGCGTCTGACAAGTCTGTATCATGAGAACTGGGCACTGGACTTCGACATGCATCTCATTCATTTCAATGAAAGCTGCCAGCCCCAGTCCCATATGACAGAAAAGTGTTTCTCTTTTGTGCGGTCCACAACAAATGCAAATTAGCATCTCTGTCTCTGATCCCACTTGCCGGTCCCGCATTTTGATTATGTCTCAGCATAGGCTTTGGGGAAAGTTCTAAAAATATGAAAGGTTCTGTATGTGACATTCACTGTTTGCTATGTAAATATATAGTGGAGTAATGGCATCCTGAGCACAGAATAAAGTCACGCTACCTCTGTGTGTGTTGTAATCTTAGCACTGTGGTTTGTTGTGGTTAGCATTTTTGTGCATGCTAGTGCATGTGTGTATCCCACTGGCTAGTTCATTGCTGCAGCTTTGTACTGCGCTCACATGGCAGTACTGTTGCTATCAGGACGGCGTTGACGTGGATGCATTGCGCTCACCGTCCAGTTCCTCCTAGTTAACTCTGTTAGCACTGTTGCCATTGTTTAGCACCATTAGCTGCTAGCTGTTGGCTCAGTCACCTCCATATTGAGAACCGTGTCCAGACAACTCTATACTCTGAATTTCACATAGTGGCATAAATCAGTTCAGGGAAGATCCAAATGCAGAGCAGCAGGCAGGTTTTAGGTTTAGCAGAAAGCGAGGTTTAATAAAGCTGATTCAAAACATGCAGCACAGGCAGGTTACTAAAAGTCCAAATGAAAGAAGAACCAAAACTAAACTAAAAACCGACCAGGGAAGAACTTGGGAAAGAAAACCCAAACGGAACACAGGAGACCAGGAAGAAACAACAAACAACACGAAGACTGAGATGAACACAGAAGCAGGAGAGTCACAGACAGGTGAGGCTGGCAACAAGGAAGCAGTCTGGGAATAAATGCTGGAAAGTGTTGCATGTGAATGACACAGAACAATCTGGAAAGGAGAGTCTGTGAAGCTGGAGTATTTATACAGGCAGGAGGTAATGAGGCACAGGTGAGAGCAGTTGGCTTGATGAGGTGGGTGTGGTGGACTGACAGGAGTGGGAGATGTGTGGACAGGTGATAGGCTGGCAGGTAGGTGTGGTGGAGAGGCAGGGTGAGTGAAAATTCACTGGGTTAACAGAGAGTGGCAGGCTGACAGTGCCCACTGTGACACATAGAGCCCTTTTTAAACCTTCATGGCTTACAAAGAGTAATTTTCCCTGTCTGCTCTGTTATAGTTGCAGTCTATGGGGTGAGTGCTTTTTGGGCTGTGGAGGACTATGTGCTGCAGTACCACGTTCGTCCACAGTATTAAACAAGTATGGCTGGTTTTCTGCCCTGTATCTATTTGTCTTTAAGGGGAACTGCAGCAATTTAAGAGATCAAAGTCTGTTTACAGGTCTCGGGGAGTACAGTACTACTGCATGTGGAAAAAACAAAGTTTTCTAAAGCCTTTTGTGGCTCCAGAGGAAAATCTGATGGTGTGGAGTTGGAAAGAAATGAGCTTACCAGACCTCTGTAGCCTGTTCCTCATCTCTGCATGGGGCTAGCCACTCAAGGCTACACGAGCTGCTGGAGCATCACACACCCGAATCTCTGGCTTAACTGTCAGTGGTTGAATAGCACTGTTGGTAATGTCCAGGTTTTGACAGGGTTTTCACACTTTGCATCGATTTTTATCCATAAAAATACAGTGGTGTGAGAAAAACAATGTTGCAGGAGTCTGAATGCAGTTTCACATTTGTAGCTTTTAAGATAAGGGTCCTATTATTGTTGTATGGCACCTTTAATCTGGATTTGAGAGAGTTAATTGCAATGGAGAGTGGAGCCATGCAGTTTTTTTCCTCCTATCTCTTTTTCTTTACCTCTTTCTTTCTCTCTCTTTTTTTCTTGATCATATTTGAAAACAGTCAATTGTCTATGTGCCTATATTTTTTTTTTCAGTTTTGGAGTAATATTATCTTACTATATAATGACGAAAACTCTGTGTGTGTGTGTGTGTGTGTGTGTGTGTGTGTGTGTGTGTGTGTGCACAGAGATGCCTCTCCTCATAAGGAACAAATTTGCCTCAAGAACCCATAACTTCCAGTTATATAGACTTTCCGCCATTTTGAATTTTTTTGAAAAACACTTCAAATCGATCTCTTCCTAGGAAGTTTGAGCGATCTGCATGAAACTGGGTGAACATAATCTAGGGACCAATATCTAAAGTTCCCTCTTGGCAAAAGTTGGAAAACTTGGCTCATCACATAAAAGGTGTAAGTCATGGTATGGTATGCTGTACATAATCACGGAAACTGTCAGTGTGTCATTCTGTCATTCAGTCATTCTGTCTGTCCCACGTTTTTCTACTCACTGACGTGGTCAATCTATGTGAAACTGCACATAGGCATTGAGGATTGGCATTGGTAGAAGGTGACAAAGCTACCAATGGGTATGGACTAGTCTGTTAAACTTAATCAAGTGGTCCAGTGGATTTTTTTGTACGTGTGGATTAAGACGAAGGAGACAATTAGAGCACCAAGCTATGGCTTCATCGATTGAAGACCTACAAATGGTATATAAGTGCAATGCTAAATCACTTTTTAAATACATCTATGGGTGTTTACTAGAAAAATGAAAGCACTCTATGTGATGCTTTTGCTGTATCCAGAATCAAAAGATGAAAAGACTGAGTAGAATGGGCAGATGTAAACTCTGTGGGCAAAAAGTAAGATGTCCCAGCGTTGGAAACAGCTTTGTTCCAAAAGCAGAAATAAATTGGAAATACATAGATAAATTAGTGGAACTTTGCACATTCAAACTAAAAAAAAATATGTTGCCTCCATAATTCACAGGTCGTCATATTTAAAGGTTGTAACAGAGACATTAATATTTGCTTGCTGGAACCTGTGAACGTAGAGATTTAATTTAAAATAAATAAAGGTTTTGCTTTCTTTGCCAAATACATAGGTGCAACTTCATGTTTACAAGGAGCACCTCTAGGACATCCTACACACAGTATGCTTTAAATTCACACATATCATTCTCAGCCTTACACAATACATTGCGTAAAATATACTGATTCTTAAAGTATGTGTTGCTCCTACTTCATACTAGATATATTGTTGGTATACTTCTTTTATTTTCCTCTTGCTCAACAGTCCATACTGTGTCTCATTCTGTTAAGTGGTGCACACTCACCATCTTTGTTAAACATAAATAATCATGTTTAAACTGTCTGTTTGGTGAGCAATTATTTGCATTTGAGTGTCTGGGAATAATCAACTATCACTGTGCCATGTTCTCAGGCACCAGGATATTGAATGGGTTCTGTACAGTTAGTATGATTAACGTAAATGCATGCCAAGATAATGAATAGAAGCAGTGACCACCGTGGATAGATACAATAGATGGGAAAACACATAATTTACCTGTTGATGCAACTGAAATTTCTGGGATTTTGAACAACCCAAAACAGAAACTAAAGCCTCCTTACAACTGGACAAAAAACCCCACTTATACCCACTAACATCTGGCTTTTGTCTTTAGGGGAAAAGGTTGCATTTGGCATTCATTCCCAATGCAAATGTGTCTTCAGTCACAGATATTGTTTGAAAGCAGTGATGGAAACGCGACACCCTGCACACGCTAATTTTGCCCCTTTTCTAGTGCGACCACCTGTAACTTTTGCAAGCCTTTGTCATCGCAGCCACAAATTCTGTCCATTTCCATCCAAACAGTGCTCAAACATTGTTCCTGTTTAGTTGGCACGGAGTTTAAAAGAGAGGAAAATGTAACATGTACTAGAAGAAAATAGTGTCAGTGCCATAAATGCAGTAAAATGTGTCAGTGCATGTCACAGCCTAAGAGACAACAAACACATCACATAGTTCATCTCATCACAGATCACACTCTGCCTTTTCATTTACTCCTTCACTCAAGTTTTTTTTCTCCTTTAAAATGTATGTCTATGCATTAATTTCCAGCACATCTGTGACACTGAACGTGACAAACCAGAAAAACAAACAACAGCAACAAAATAAACAAAACGGGAATGTATACTCATATAATGACAATCAAAAATGAGCCGCCTATCTTAAATGGATTTTCCTTTGTTTAAAAACCAGCATTAATGCATTAATTTGGGTGGAAAAAGGGTATTTAACCAAGAATGATGTAGCTCACAAATTAAAACCAAAGACCCTCAACTTTTTGTAGAAATAGCAAGTGGCTAAAAAACGGAAGCCAACGCGGAAGTGCCAAAAACTGCAGTTCATCGAATGGCCACTTGAGCCTGGCTCCAACAGTGAGTAAATCCCCACAGACCCTCATGTTAACATGTCTACATTTATAGCAGAAATAAACATGTTTACAGCCCGGTAAAAATAACAGTTTGGTGTGTATAATTATTTTACTTGTTCATGCAACCTGGAAAAAATCCCAACTCTTCAAATACTGATGCTTGGTTGGGTGGTGGAGAGGGGTCAAACAAACTAAGGACTTTCACCAAGGAGTCTGCTATTCGTGTCCCATGTGAATGTTAAAGTAAATGGAGTTATTTGAATAACAAAGTGTAACATAGTGTGCTTGTATTTGTAACATGCCATGCTGTGACATATGTCATGTAACATCATATGACAAATGTCGTGTGTACATTATGTTGGTAACAATTGTAATTTTTAAAGTCAAACAGTGGTGGCAAAGTGCTTTAGTGGTTAGTATTGTTGGCTCACAGCAAAAGGGTTCCTGGATCGATCCTAGGGTGTGGGGGCCCTACTGCACGGAGTCTGCATGTTCTCCCAATGTCAGCGTGGGTTTTCTCTACGTACTCCGGCTTCCTCCCATAGTCCAAAGACATGCAGGTTAATTGGTGACTCCAAAGTGGTCATAGATGTGAATGTGAGCCCTGTGATAGTCTGGTGACCTGTCCAGGGTGTACCCCGCCTCTTGCCCAATGTCGGCTGGGATAGGCTTCAGCTCCCCTGTGACCCCTAACAGGATAAGTGGTTACAGATGATGAATGAATGAAAGGCTTAAAGTTATGCATAATTAAGGGTGTGGCTACTTTGACTGACAGGCTGTCTGTGAGGCATCACCACAGTTGAATCAGATCCTCCTGTCGCTCCTCCACAGCTCCACCCTCTCATCTGAATATGGTCACTTCTTGTTCCAAAATAACCAAGATGGCGAAGGCCAACATGCTGAACTCAAGGCTTCAAAAACAGGAGTCCGCAAACCACTGGGTGACGTCACAGTGGCTACATCCATTCATTTTATACAGCCCATGAGAAATACAAAAAACTGCCTCTCACAGCATCGGTGAAACGTTAACAATGGCTCTAAAATGGATAACTAAGCTGAGGCATGTAGGAGTGACCTGACAAAAAATTACATGGATTATAAGGTAATCTATTGCCTCGACTTTAGTGGAGTAGAAGCAGCTGAGTCGAGGAACAGAGAAAGGAAGGGATTAACCCTCTCCTCCAGGACAGCAGGATACTGCACGTGTCTGTCTGAGTACGTGTGCATGTTTGTGTGTTTAGGGATGGCATATCTGTATTCTGCTCACTTCCTCTGCGCATGTGGGATGCTGCCGGTAGGTGGAAGGTGGTCTGGCATTTAAGCGTTTGACACTATCAGTGGTGTGTGAGTGAGTGTCAGGAGTGTGCGGGTGTGCGAGCGTGGGCGAGAGGAGGAGGAGGAGGAGGAGGAGGAGGAGGAGGAGGAGGAGG
>NC_065513.1:35770609-35775677 GCF_006386435.1 Epinephelus moara | reverse complement strand
GAGCCACAAAGCAGATGGTGCAGATGTGAGTGGGTGTTCTCAGTCTCAGCAAGGCCAGGTTTATCCAGCAGCCGTGTGGAAGTCCAGGGATTCATCTCCGTCTCACTCTCCATTGAGGATTCCACTGCTTACTAGCTCATTACCAGCCTCAGGCTAAACTGAGAACATTTGTACATATACAGCACAACTGGCTCACGGCCAGACCACATATTGTGGCAAAGTTTAGCTTGGTGAAAGTACAGGCTTTTGATTCTGTGAGGTGTCAAAGTGATGCATCATCATCTTGCATTGCTCATCACACAGTGGAGGAGAGGGGTTAGGTGTAGGATGAGAAAAAGGTTTGTCAGATTGCATCTATTTCTAAAAGAGGTGTTGAGTGTCGAGGTGTGATGCTGCTGACAGCTCTACTGTATGTGTGATTGCACTTTATGTAATGATATGAAAGCAAGATTTATATGCTATCTGGACATTATCTCTCCATGTCTGAGGGAACAAACGCTTCTCCCCAAGTGTGTTTAGTGAACATCCCTAACTCCATGGTGCTGGCGGAAAAAAATCACATCATTAATAAATGTATGAAACAATTACTCCACAAATCAATTATTCAATTTCCCCATGAATTAACCATCCAAGCAATCAGCCACATATGAGTCAGTCAATCACTGTTGATCCAACAGAGGCCTCCGACTCATTTCTCCCAACACCATCCTGCCCTTCTTCCATCTCAATAGATAATCGAGAGGGGAGAACTCCAGCGTGTGATGTTCCTGCCTACAGGGTAGCCTGGGGCCAATTTTCATCATTACTTCCACGTTCTTAAAGTATTCTACTGTGGCCTGTTCTTGACACATTGGTGGCATTTGCAGTTTGTCAGGTATGCGCCTGTAATCAGCTCTAAAATTCTGAAGTGATGTAGTCAAGAAATCCTGTCTTTGCACAGGAGTGAGTCATGGCTCACCTGGCTTGAGATACGATCGAAGTGTAGCAGGTTGGCTGAAAATGATGGGCTTCTTCCATTACATTATATCAGGTGGCATTTTGTAATGTGTCACATTTAACCTTTATTGACCAGCTGAACTTTCAGAATAATCTGGAGTATTGTGCCACTGGAATAAACTTTGGCAGTGTTTTATTTATGAAAAATCAATTGAATAATAATTGCAGAGTTTTTGGCCACTAGTCAGGATTTAAAGCAATATTTGTATGAGTGGGCCTCGGCGTTGGACGCATGAGGCAATATATCCTCAATATTTCATAAACCAGTTTGGACCCACGCGCAGAATCACAGGTCAGAGGCAGGGGTAAGACAAAAACTGAGGCTGTACTGAGGTTTTCAGGCAGGGCAAGGTATAGACCGCTCCAGGAGTCACAGGAGTCAAAACCAAAAATCAAGATTGTCTGATGCCTCTGTACCTCTGCCTGAGCAAGGTTGAAACCAGGTAAGCGGGCATGGGCCAAAATCCAGAAAGTTGGGACACGAAGTAGCCAGAATCACAAACTACGATCTGGCAACACTAAAGGCAAACTGACTGGTTTATGTACTGAAAGGTAAACTAGCAGACGAGCAACAGGTGTGTGGCAGACTGGGCAGGCAGGTCACTGATAGGCTGAACGTCAGTGCAGGGGGAGTGCCAGCGGGTGTGGACGGTGTACTGGCAGGAAAAGCTGGCAGGTTCTGACTGGAGAATGAGCAATGAGCTATTGGGGCATTTTTCATGTAGGCTATCGTAGTTCTTCCACGATACTGGTACACAGGAGAGTTTCAGTTGGTTGCAGTGTTGCAACCTTACCATGAGATGCCACTAAATTTAAACACACTAGACCAGTGGTTCCCAACTGGTGGGTCACAATGCAAAAGTGGGTCACAGTCCACTCTGAATGGACAGTGGGTGACTCGTGAATGTGTAACGTTTGTAAAAAAAAAAACACTTTAGTTTTGAAGTTCAGTGAATTTCCGGCACAAGCTTTTATTTTGAAGTGCTGTTTCCTGTTGTAAAGTGAGTAAATAAAAGACAGCTTCTTAAAAGAGACAACAAACTAGCTTGACAACGTGGATAAACACAAGTATGATGCTCAATATATATAATTGTGTGGACCTCGAATTATTGACTAAGGAGCAATCTGGACTCTGTGGCTGGACCAGTTGGGAACCACTGCACTAGACCTTTAACATTAAAGTTAACTTAAAGTAACGTAGGTTTGGTTTCAGCAAGTAAAGTTGAGTAGGATACGTTTAGGAAAAGAAACCTTGTGAAAATGTACCTTAAATAATGCAAAGTTTGATTTCACACAGGACATGGACACCACTCTCCTGGAGAAAGTCCTGTGCTTGTTTGACATATCCACCACCCCAACCTGCGTCTTTACGCAGACTTTTGCTCTTTATACTACTTGCTTCTTTAGTCTTGTCAGCACATTGGTCTCATGATCACAGCCTTCCCGATTACGTGGGTTGTACATGAATTACTGCTTCATGATTATGTAGGTTGCATATGAATTGTGGTGCATAACTTTTCGTAGGTATGAACAGTGTACGAGAATTGCCTGCATGAGGACACACATGAACTGTATGTGTACATGGCTAGCCGATATAAACAATGTGGGTCTCAAATTATAGCAAAAATGACTTCACAAATGTTTTATGAAGAGGGGAATGCATTTACTTCAGAATACACACACTCTGTTTGGATAAGAAACACATAGTCAAACTCCACAGGGTAACTTGAAATAACTAAAAAATCTAAAAAAGAAAAAAAAAAACGGGCTGTTCTTATAAATCCTACATTTTTCTATGAAAAGTAAGGAGGTTTAACAAATTATTTTAAAAATAATTCCACAATTACACAACAAAATCATTTAAAAACTGAGTTAGTTGAATCATTAATTAGAAAATCCTAATTATCTTTTTATTATATATTTCATAACTTAGGGTTTTTGTTGCCTTATTCAAATAAAATTTGATCTAATTAGCTATTTAATTTAGCAATTCATTAATTGCCTGTTATTAAACACTGAATAAGTCTATAATTATTCTGCTGTGGCTTCATAGTTTTTACCTACACAGCACAGACCGCACAAAAAAAAGTGTTTTACAAAATCCTGTAATGGACATGCACAGAAAAGTCGTGCTTTAACATCCAAGAAATAAAGTCCCATTTTAACTGGAGATGAGTCAGCTGCCTAATTAGGACAAAGATCCAACAAAAACATGTCAAAAGGAGGTAATTGCTCAGCTTTTTTCTGTGTTTTCTGGCTTGAGAGAAAGGCAGTGGAGCCGAGTTTGGAAGGTGGAGCTTTCCTCTCAAATCACAATAGAGGCTGCAAAGTGAAAGCTATCAATGTTAAATATAATTGTAATTTCATAAAGTAATTTAGTCATCTGTACTGATCAGCAATACTGCACCCCCCTGCAGATAAATTATTCATTTCTTTTGCTATGGGCCAGGCAAAATCTTACTGTCTCTTTAATTGACCCAGTAAAATGTGATCAAAATCTATCTATATTACAGCCACATTACAACATAATAACCAAACTGATTAACCCACTAAATTGCACTTTAGCACCATCTGATATGCATCAGTGTGGATTACGTGTGGCCTCTGCTGCAATATTCTCCAGCTCTATCAAAACTTCACCCTGTGGTCATTCCTCGCTTTCCTTCCTTTCATCATCTCGGTCTCATTATAATTATCGTCCTCCTTCCTCCATTTCTTTTTCTGTAGCTTTCATTTCTCTTTTCGCTATATCTTCCCTTCCTCCCCCTGAAACCCTCGGCGTATAACTCCGCTCTCCTCCATCCTCCATCTCAAACAAACTCCCACAATCCCTCTCTCTGTGTTTAATAAGAGTCTCTATGACCATGCAGAGGGCTCCTGTGCGTCCAGGGGAGATTGGCCGAAGCCTGAGAGCAGTTCATTTCGGATTGATTAACACGCAGTGCCCTGCCTTCCAGCCACCACCAGTGGCAAGCCAATAAAGTATCTGATTGACTAATGAAAAGAAAAGAAAGAAGAAATAAACAGCACACACACACACACACACACACACACACACACACACACACACACACACACACACACGAGGGCTTAATAGACGTCAATCCAAACACTGACAGGCCAGAGACACTGATGTTTTACAGACGTGCATCATTTCAAACTGCTTCAGTAAAGATGTTCACATATATACACATATACATTTGTCCATTTTTATTATTGTCTCAAAATTTACAAAATATACACTCATATCACTTTATTAGGTACACCTTGCCAGTATCAGGCTGGACCCCTTTTGCCTTCAGAACTGCCTTAATTCTTCGTGGCATAGATTGAACAAGGTGCTGGAAACATTCCTCAGAGATTTTGATCCATATTGACATGATAGCATCACGTAGTTGCTGCAGATTTGTCAGCTGCACATTCATGATGAGAATCTCCCGTTCCACCGCGCCTGCCAAGCTGTTTTATAGTGAGTCACTGCTGCATCTTCCAGAGGCTTTTGAGCTACCAAACGTGTTTATTTTAGTGACCTGTTGCTGTGCTTCCTGCTGTGATAATGCCATGCATTGTGCTTGTTTTTACTGAGACACTGCTGTGTTTCCAGGCAGGATTGTGATATCAAAACTGGGGATTAAAGGCCAAAACATGATCTTACCTTAACCATAACCAAGTGGATTTTGTGCCTAACATAACCACAGCATAGTTGAAATGTTACATATCTTCATACTGCACAACCACTGGCGACAGCAGAGATTTTGAGCCAGGCTAAAAGCTCATAATATGTCACTTTATTAACCTACTAGTCCATACCCATTGAGTGCACAGTTGCCCACATACTAGTCTGAGTGGGCAGAAGTTCGCTGCATAGATCAGCCTCTCATTGGGCGGAACGAGCCACCCGCTGAAGTCCCGCCCTACCACCTCCGTTTGTGTAGCAGTTTTCAACCGTTTAACACGTCCTTTACTAACTTTTGCAGTGTGATCTTGCGGGGATGTAGCCATTTTTCTGCCATGGTTCGCGTCCTGTAGGTGATATTTTTGTGGGCGTGTTACACCAAAACCTGTTTCCCCC